>NW_012299930.1:0-3639 GCF_000151885.1 Dipodomys ordii | reverse complement strand
TTAGATCTTCTGTTGTATTTGTATTATCTGTTGTGTAATCCGAGTCTGTAGTGTTGCTGAATTAGTTCTTTTGTTCCTTTTGTTTTTTTTTTTTTGAATTTTTATTTGATTATTTTTTGAAGTTTCTTTTTGTTGTTGATGTTGTAGCCAATAAGTAGTTTTGAAGATGTTGAAGTTGATGTTGTAGTAGATGAAGATGATGAAGTTGTTGTTGATGAAGAGAGAGAGAGAGAGTAGGAGAAGGAGAAGGAGAAGCATAAGGAGAAGCAGTAGAAGCAGAAGAAGCAGAAGCAGGAGAAGCAGAAGAAAAAGAATAAGCATAAGAAGCAGAATCAGAGGGAGAAGCAGAAGGAGAAGGAGCAGCAGAAGGAGAAGCAGAAGCAGAAAGAGAAGCAGAAACAGAAGGAGAACAAGAAGGAGAAGCAGGAGAATCAGAAGAAGTAGAAGTAGAAGCAGAAAGAGAAGGAGAAGAAGGAGAAGCAGAAGTAGAATCAGAAGAAACAGAAGAAGAAGAAGCAGAAGAAACAGAAGCAAAAGAAACAGAAGAAGGTGAAGAGCAGAAGCAGAAGCAAAAGGAGAAGCAGAAGAAGAAGGAGAAGCAGAAAGAGAAGCAGGAGAAGCAGAAGAAGCAGGAGAAGCAGAAGCAGAAGAAACAGAAGAAGCCGAAGAAGCAGAAGCAGAATCTGAAGCAGAAGGAGAAACAGAAGAAGCACAATCTGAAGCAGAAGCAGAAGAAACAGAAATAGTAGAATAAACAGAAGCAGAAGCAGCAGGAGAAGCAGAAGAAGAAAATGGAGAAGGCAAAAGAGAAGGAGTAGGAGTAGGAGAAGCAGAAGGATAAGCAGAAGCAGAAAGAGAAGCAGAAGGAGAAGCAGCACGAGAAGCAGGAGAAGCAGAAGAAGCAGAAGCAGGAGAAGCAGAAAAAACAGAAGACGCAGAAGCAGAATGAGAAGCAGAAGGAGAAATTGAAGCAGAAGGAGAAGCAGAAGAAGGAGAAGGAGAGGGAGAAGCAGAAAGAGAAGCAGAACGAGAAGCAGGACAAGCAGCAGCAGGAGAAGCAGAAGCAGAAGAAACAGAAGAAGGAGAAGAAGCAGAAGCAGAAGGAAAAGCAGAAACAGAAGGAAAAGCAGAAGGAGAAGCAGGAGAAGCAAAAGCAGCAGCAGGAGAAGCAGAAGCAGAAGAAGCCGAAGAAGCAGAAGCAGAACCTGAAGCAGAAGGAGAAGCAGGAGACAGGGAAGAAGCAGAATCTGGAGAAGCAGAAGTAGAAGCAGAAGCAGAAAGAGAAGCAAAAGCAGAAGGAGAAGCAGAAGGAGAAGTAGAAGACACAGAAGAAGCAGACGCAGTAGCAGAAGCAGCAGAAGATGCAGAAGCAGAAGGAGAAGCAGAAGGAAAAGCAGAAGAACGAGAAGGAGAAGGAGAAACAGAAGGAGAAGCAGAAAGAGAAGCAGAAGAAGGAGCAGGAGAAGGAAAAGCAGCAGGAGAAGCAGAAAGAGCAGAAGAAGGAGAAGCAGAAACAGGAGAAGCAGAAGCAGAAGAAACAGGAGAAGGACAAGAAGCAGAAGGAGAAGCAGAAACAGAAGGAAAAGCATAAGGAGAAGCAGAAGAAGCAGCAGCAGGAGAAGCAGAAGCAGAAGAGGCCGAAGAAACAGAAGCAGAACCTGAAGCAAAAGGAGAAGCAGGAGAAGGAGAAGAAGCAGAATCTGGAGAAGCAGAAGGACAAGCAGAAGCAGAAAGAGAAGCAGACGAAGAGAAGCAGAACGAGAAGCAGGAGAAGCAGAAGAAGAAACAGAAGAAGGAGAAGTAGCAGAAGCAGAAGGAGAAGCAGAAGGAGAAGCAGAAAGAGAAGCAGAAACAGAAGGAGAAGCAGAAAGAGAAGGAGGGGAAGCAGAAGAAGCAGAAACATAAGAATCCGAAGAAGCAGAAGCAGAACCTGAAGCAGGAGAAGTAGAAGAAGCAGAATCTGGAGAAGCAGAATGAGAAGCAGAAGGAGAAGCAGAAGCAGAAAGAGAATCAAAAGCAGAAGTAGAAGCAGAAGAAACAAAAGAAGCAGAAGCAGTAGTCGTTGTAGCAGAAGCAGAAGGAAAAGCAGTAGGAAAAGCAGAAGAACGAGAAGGAGAAGGAGAAGCAGAAGGAGAATCAGAAGAAGAAGCAGAAGAAGAAGGAGAAGCAGAAGCAGAAGAAGCAGCAGAAGGAGAAGCAGAAGAAGATGCAGAAGCAGAAGAAGATGCAGAAGGAGAAGCAGGAGAAGCAGAAGAAGCAGAAGCAGAAGGAGAAGAAGAAGTAGGAGAAGGAGAAGAAGGAAGGGCAGCAGAAGCAATAGGAGAAGCAGAAGGAGAAGCAGAGGAATGAGAAGAAGAAAGAGAAGCAGGAGAAGCACAAATGCAGAAGCAGGAGAAGCAGAAACAGAAGATACAGAAGAAGAAGAAGAAGAAGAAGAAGAAGAAGAAGAAGAAGAAGAAGAAGAAGAAGAAGAAGAAGAAGAAGAAGAAGAAGAAGAAGAAGAAGAAGAAGAAGAAGAGGCAAAAGGAGAAGAAGAAGCAACAGAAGAAGGAGAAGCTGGAGAAGCAGATGGAGAAGAAGAAGAAGCAGAAGTAGAAGCAGAAGGAGAAGTAGAAGAAGGAGAAGGAGGAGCAGAAGGACAAGCAGCAGGAGAAGCAGAAAGAGAAGCAGTAGTAGCAGAAGAAGCAGAAGCAGGAGAAGCAGAAGCAGAAGAAAAAGATTAAGCAGAAGAAGCAGGATCAGAGGGAGGAAGCAGAAGAAGGAAGAGGAGCAGAAGGAGAAGGAGAAGCAGAGGGAGAAGCAGAAGCAGAAGAAGATGCAGAAGGAGAAGTAGGAGAAGCAGAAGAAGCAGAAGCAGAAGGAGAAGCAGAAGTAGGAGAAGGAGAAGGAGAAGCAAGAGCAGCAGAAGCAGTAGGAGAAGCAGAAGGAGAAGCAGAAGCAGTATGAGAAGCAGAAGGAGAAGCAGTAGAAGCAGAAGAAGCAGGAGAAGCAGAAGAAGGAGAAGAAGAAGAAGAAGAAGAAGAAGAAGAAGAAGAAGAAGAAGAAGAAGAAGAAGAAGAAGAAGAAGAAGAAGAAGAAGAAGAAGAAGAAGAAGAAGAAGAAGAAGAAGAAGAAGAAGGAGAAGCATAAGGAGAAGCATAAGGAGAAGCAGTAGATGCAGGAGAAGCAGAAGAAATAGAATAAGCAAAAGAAGCAGAAGCAGAAGCAGTGGGAGAAGCAGAAGAAGGAGAAGGAAAAGGAGCAGCAGAAGGAGAAGCAGAAGCAGAACGAGAAGCAGAAACAGAAGGAGAACAAAAGGAGAAGCAGGAGAATCAGAAGAAGCAGAAGTAGAAACAGAAAGAGAAGTAGAAGAAGGAGAAGCAGTAGAATCAGAAGAAACAGAAGAAGAAGAAGAAGAAGAAACAGAAGCAAAAGAAACAGAAGAAGGACAAGAGCAGAAGCAGAAGCAGAAGGAAAAGAAGAAGCAGAAGGAGAAGCAGAAAGAGAAGCAGGAGAAGCTGAAGAATCAGGAGAAGAAGAAGCAGAAGAAACAGGAGAAGCCGAAGAAGCAGAAGCAGAATCTGAAGCAGAAGGAGAAACAGAAGAAACACAATGTGAAGCAGAAGGAGAAGAAACAGAAATAGTAGAATAAGCAGAAGC
>NW_012299929.1:0-3639 GCF_000151885.1 Dipodomys ordii | reverse complement strand
CCGCTGTGACCCCGCTGTGTCCCTGCTCTTCCCAGCTGTGTCCGGTGTGTCCCCGTTGTCCCCTGGTGTGTCCACGCTTTCTCCCGCTATGTCCCCCGCTGTGTCCCCGCTGTGTCCCAATCTGTCGCCCCTGTATCCCACTGTGTCCTCGCTGTGTCCCCGCTATGTCCCGCTGTGTCCCGCTGTGTCCCCCGCTGTGTCCATGCTGTGTCCCGCTGTGTCCCCGATGTGTTCCCGTTGTCCTCTGGTGTGTCTCAGCTGTCCCCCGCTGTGTACCCCGCTGTGACCATCTGTGTCCCCTCTGTGTCCCACTGTGTCCCGCTGTGTCCCCCTGTGACCACGCTGTGTCCCCCACTGTGTTGCCGCTGTGTCCCTGCTATGTCCCGCTGTGTCCCCCACTCTGTCCCGCTGTGTCCCGGCTGAGTCCCGCTGTGTCCCCCGCTGTATCCCCTGCTGGTTCCCGCTCTGTCCCGCTGTGTTTCCTTGTTTGTCCCCGCTGTGTCCCCCACTGTGTCCCGCTGTGTCAAGCTGTGTCCCGCTGTGTACCGCTGTGTCCCCGCTGTGTCCGGCTGTGTCCCCTGCTCTGTCCCCCGCTGTGTCCCGCTGTGTCCGCTGTGTCCCCCTGTGTCCCGTTGTGTCCCGCTGTATCCCGCTATGTCCTCGCTGTGTCCCCCGCTGTGTCTCGCTTTATCCCCGCTGTGTCCTGCTGTGTCCCTGCTGTGTTCCGCTGTGTCCTGCTGTGTGTTCCGCTGTGTCCCGCTGTTTTCCCGGCTGTGTCCCGATGTGTCCTCGCTGTGTCCCCCGCTGTGTCCCCCGCTGTGTCCCCCACTGTGTCCCCCGCTGTTTCTCCGCTTTGTCCCGCTGTAGCCCGCTGTGTCCCCCGCTGTGTCCTGATGTGTCTCTGCTGTGTCCCGCTGTGTCCCTCTGTGTCCCGCTGTGTCCCCGCTGTATCCCGCTGTGTCCCGCTGTGTCCCCCGATGTATCCCCCGCTGGTTCCGGCTGTGTCCCCGCTGTGTCCCGCTGTCCCGCTGGGTCCCATTGTTTGTCCCCGCTGTGTCCCCCAATGTGTCCCCCTGTGTCCCGCTGTGTCCCGCTGTGTCCCTGCTTTATCCCGCTGTGACCCCGCTGTGTCCCTGCTCTTCCCAGCTGTGTCTGCTGTGTCCCGCTGTGTCCCTCGCTGTGACACCGCTGTGTCCCCACTGTGTCCCTCTTTGTCCCCGCTGTGTCCCCGTTGCCCCTGTATCCCACTGTGTCCTCGCTGTGTCCCCGCTATGTCCCGCTGTGTCCCGCTGTGTCCCCCGCTGTGTCCATGCTGTGTCCCGCTGTGTCCCCGATGTGTTCCCGTTGTCCTCCGGTGTGTCTCAGCTGTCCCCCGCTGTGTACCCCGCTGTGACCATCTGTGTCCCCTCTGTGTCCCACTGTGTCCCGCTGTGTCCCCCTGTGACCACGCTGTGTCCCCCACTGTGTCGCCGCTGTGTCCCTGCTATGTCCCGCTGTATCCCCCACTCTGTCCCGCTGTGTCCCGGCTGAGTCCCGCTGTGTCCCCCGCTGTATCCCCTGCTGGTTCCCGCTCTGTCCCGCTGTGTTTCCTTGTTTGTCCCCACTGTGTCCCCCACTGTGTCCCACTGTGTCAAGCTGTGTCCCGCTGTGTACCGCTGTGTCCCCGCTGTGTCCGGCTGTGTCCCATGCTCTGTCCCCCGCTGTGTCACGCTGTGTCCCCGCTGAGTCCCTGCTGTGTCCCGCTGTGTCCCCGCTGTGTCCTCGCTGTGTCCCAGCTGTGTCGCGCTGTGTACTCTGATGTGTCCAGCTATGTCCCCGCTGTGTCCCGCTGTGTCCCGCTTTGTCCCGCTGCGTCCCCCGCTGTGTCCTGATGTGCCCCGCTGTGTCCTCTGCCGTGTCCCCACTGTGTCCCCCACTGTGTCCCCCGCTGTGTCTCTGCTTTGTCCCACTGTATCTTGCTGTGTCCACCGCTGTGTGCCGCTGTGTCTCCGTTGTGTCCCGCTGTATCCCGCTGTGTCCCGCTGTATCCCGTTGTGTTCCGCTGTGTCCCATTGTTTGTCCCCGCTGTGTCCCCCAATGTGTCCCCCTGTGTCCCGCTGTGTCCCCGCTGTGTCCCTGCTGTGTCCCGCTGTGACCCTGCTGTGCCCCGCTCTTCCCCGCGGTGTCCCGCTGTGTCACCTTTGTCCCCCGGTGTGTCCCCGCTGTCCCCCACTGTGTCCCGCTGTGTCCCTCGCTGTGACACCGCTGTGTCCCCACTGTGTCCCTCTTTGTCCCCGCTGTGTCCCCGTTGTCCTCTGGTGTGTCTCAGCTGTCCCCCGCTGTGTCCCACTGTGTACCCCGCTGTGTCCCGCTGTGTCCCCTGCTGTATCCACACTGTGTCCCGCTGTGTCCCCGCTATGTCCCCATTGTCCTCCGGTGTGTCTCAGCTGTCCCCCGCTGTGTCCCGGTGTACCCCGCTGTGTCCAGCTGTGTCCCCGCTGTGTCCCGTTGTGTCCCGCTGTGTCCCCCTTTGACCTCGCTGTGTCCCCCTTTGACCTCGCTGTGTCCCCCACTGTGTCGCCGCTGTGTCCCTGCTATGTCCTGCTGTGTCCCCCACTCTGTCCCGCTGTGTCCCCGCTGTGTCCCGCTGTGTCCCGCTGTGTCCCGATGGGTCCCGCTGTGTCCCCGCTGTGTCCTAGCTGTGTCCTCCTCTGTGTCCCGCTCTGTCCCCCGCTGTTTCCCGCTGTGTCCCCCGCTGTCTCCCGCTGTGTCTCGCTGTGTCCCGCTATGTCCCCTGCTGTGTCCCCGCTGTGTCCCGCTGTGTCCCGCTTTATCCCGCTATGTCCTTGCTATGTCCTTGCTGTGTCCCCCGCTGTCTCACGCTGTGTCCCCGCTGTGTCCCGCTGTGTCCCGCTTTGTCCCGATATGTCCTCGCTGTTTTCCCGCTGTGTCCCAATGTGTCCCCCGCTGTCGCTCGCTGTATCTCGCTGTGTCCTGCTATGTCCCCTGCTGTTTCCCCGCAGTGTCCCCGCTGTGTACCGCTGTGTCCCCCTGTGTCCCATTGTTTGTCCCCGCTGTGTCACCCAATGTGTCCCCGTGTGTCCCGCTGTGTCCAGCTGTGTACCGCTTTGTCCCCGCTGTGTCCCGCAATGTGTCCCGCTATGTCCCCTGCTGTGTCCCCGCTGTGTCCCGCTGTGTCCCGCTGTATCCCGCTATGTCCTTGCTGTGTCCCCCGCTGTCTCACGCTGTGTCCCCGCTGTGTCCCGCTGTGTCCCGTTGTGTCCTCGCTGGGTCCCCGCTGTGTCCCACTGTGTCCCCCGCTGTCTCTCGCTGTGTCTCGCTGTGTCCTGCTATGTCCCCTGCTGTTTCCCCGCAGTGTCCCCGCTGTGTCCCGCTGTGTCCCGCTGTGTCCCGCTGTGTACCGCTTTGTCCCCGCTGTGTCCCGCTGTGTCCTTGCTGTGTCCCCGCTATGTCCCGCTGTGTAACCTGATGTCTCCAGCTATGTCCCCACTGTGTCCCGCTGTGTGCCCGTTTTGTCCCGCTGTGTCCTTGCTGTGTCCCCCTATGTTCTGCTGTGTCCCTCGCTGTCTCCCGGTGTGTCTCGCTGTGTCCCGCTGTGTCCCCTCCTGTGTCCCCGCTGTGTCCTGCTGTGTACCCTGA
>NW_012299928.1:0-3640 GCF_000151885.1 Dipodomys ordii | reverse complement strand
TCCCCCTGTGTACACCGCTGTGTCCCGCTGTTTCCCATCTGTGTCCAGCTGTGTCCTCGCTGTGTCCCCCGCTGTCTCCCGCTCTGTCCCCCGCTGTGTCTCACGCTTTGTCCCCACTGTGTCCCACTGTGTTCCGCTGTGTCCCGCTGTGCCCCCACTGTGTCCCGTTGTGTCCACAGCTGTGTACCACGCTGTGTAACGCTGTGTACCCGCAGTATCGACGCTGTGTCCCGCTGGGTCCCGCTGTGTCCTCGCTGTGTTCACGGCTGTGTCCCGCAGTGTCCCCCGCTGTGTCCCCCGCTGTGTCCTCGCTGTGTTCCCCGGTGTGTCCCGCTGTGTCCTCGCTGGGTCCCCCACTGTGTCCCGCTGTGTCCCTCGCTGTGTCCCGCTGTGTCCTGCTGTGTCCTGCTGTGTCCTCGCTGTGTCCCCCGCTGTCTCCCGCTCTGTCCCCCTCTACGTCTCACGATTTGTCCTCGCTGTGTCCCACTGTGTCCTGCTGTGCCCCCACTGTGTTCCGTTGTGTCCACAGATGTGTACCATGCTGTGTAACGCTGTATCCCCTCTGTATCGACGCTGTGTCCCGCTTGGTCCCGCTGTGTCCTCGCTGTGTTCCCCACTGTGTCCCGCAGTGTCCCCCGCTGTGTCCCCTGCTCTGTCCTCGCTGTGTCCCCCGCTGTGTTCCGCTGTGTCCTCGCTGGGTCCTCCTCTGTGTCCCGCTATGTCCCCCGCTGTGTCCTGCTGTGTCCTCGCTGGGTACCCCGCTGTGTCCTCGCTGGGTCCCCCGCTGTGTCCCGCTGTGTCCTCGCTGGGTCCCCCGCTGTGTCCCGCTGTGTCCTCGCTGTGTCCCCCGCTGTGTCCCGCTGTGTCCTCGCTGGGTCCCCCGCTGTGTCCCGCTGTGTTCCGCTCTGTCCCGCTCTGTCCCTGCTGTGTCCCGCTGTGTCCTGCTGTGTCCTCGCTGTGTCCCCCGCTGTCTCCCGCTCTGTCCCCCGCTTCGTCTCACGATTTGTCCTCGCTGTGTCCCACTGTGTCCCGCTGTGTCCCGCTGTGCCCCCAATGTGTCCCGTTATGTCCACAGATGTGTACCACGCTGTGTAACGCTGTATCCCCGCTGTATCGACGCTGTGTCCCGCTGTGTCCTCGGTGTGTTCCCCGCTGTGTCCCGCTGTGTCCCGCTCTGTCCCCGTTGTGTGCCGCTGTGCCCTGCTGTGTCCTCCCTGTGTCCCCCGCTGTCTCCCGCTCTGTCCCCCGCTGTATCTCACGATTTGTCTTCGCTTTGTCCCACTGTGTCCCGCTGTGTCCCGCTGTGCCCCCACTGTGTCCCCTTGTGTCCACAGATGTGTACCACACTGTGTAAACCCTGTATCCCCGCTGTATCGACGCTGTGTCCAGCTGGGTCCCGCTGTGTCCTCGCTGTGTTCCCCGCTGTGTCATGCTGTGACCCCCGGTGTGTCCCCCGCTGTTTTCCTCTCTGTGTCCCGTGCTGTGTCCCGCTGTGTCCTCGCTGGGCCCCCCGCTGTTTCCCGCTGGGTCCCCCGCTGTGTCCCGCTGTATCCCGATGTGTCCCCTGCTGTGTACCCTGCTTTGTCCTGCTGTGTCCCCTGCTGTGTCCCGCTGTGTCCCCCGCTGTGTCCTGCTGTGTCCTCGCTGTGTCCCGCTCTGTCTCCCCCTTGTCCCCGCTGTGTCCCGCTCTGTCCCGTGGTGTCCCGCTTTGTCCCCCGCTGTGTCCACCGCTGAGTCCCCGCTGTGTCCCCACTGTGTCCCGCTGTGTCCCGCTGTGTACTGCTGTGTCCCCCGCTGAGTACCGCTGTGTCCCCGCTCTGTCCCCGCTGTGTCCCAATGTGTCCCCGGCTGTGTCCCGCTGTGTTTACTGCTGTGTTCCTGCTCTGTCCCTCTGTGACCCGCTGTGTCCCCCGCTCTGTCCCGCTGTGTCCACCGCTGTATCCCGCTGTGTCCCCCGCTGTGTCCCGCTGTGTCCTCGCTGTGTCCCCCGCTGTCTCCCGCTCTGTCCCCCGCTGTGTCTCATGCTTTGTCCCCACTGTGTCCCGCTGTGTCCCGCTGTATCCCGCTGTGCCCCCACTGTGTCCCATTGTGTCCACAGCTGTGTATCACGCTGTGTAACGCTGTGTCCCCGCTGTATCGACGCTGTGTCTTGCTGGGTCCCGCTGTGTCCTCGCTGTGTACCGCTGTGTCCTCGCTGGGTCCCCCGCTGTGTCCCGCTGTGGCCCCCGCATTGTCCCGCTGTGTCCCGCTGTGTCCCGCTCAGTCCCTGCTATGTCCCGCTGTGTGCCCACTGTGTCCTGCTGTGTACTCCGTTGTGTCCAGCTGTGTCACTGCTGTCCGGCTGTGTCGCCTCTCTGTCTCCGCTGTCCCCCGCTGTGTTCC
Source organism: Dipodomys ordii (assembly GCF_000151885.1). Classification (NCBI taxonomy): domain Eukaryota; kingdom Metazoa; phylum Chordata; class Mammalia; order Rodentia; family Heteromyidae; genus Dipodomys; species Dipodomys ordii. Next base: position 1,258 of record NW_012299928.1, on the reverse strand, counting down.
CTGCTGTGTCCCGCTGTGTCCCCCTGTTCCCCCCGCTTTGTCCCGCTGGGTCCCCTCAGTGTCCCTGCTGTGTCCTGCTGTGTCACACTGTGTCCCATGGTGTCCTGCTTTGTCCCCCACTGTGTCCCCCACTGAGTCCCCTCTGTGTCGCCGCTATGTCCCGCTGTGTCCTCGCTGTGTCCCCCGCTGTCTCCCGCTTTGTCACACGCTGTGTCCCACTGTGTCCACGCTGTGTCCCCCGCTGTGTCCCGCTGTGTCCCCCGCTGAGTGCCCTCTGTGTCGCCGCTGTGTCCCGCTGTGTCCCGCTGTGTCCTCGCTGTGTCCCCGGCTGTGTCCCGCTGTGTCCCCGCTGTGTCCCAAGTTGTGTCCCGTTGTGTCCCGCTGTGTACCCCGCTGTGTCCTGATATGTTCCCGCAGTGTCCCCACTGTGTCCCGCTGTGTCTCGCTGTGTCCAGCTGTGTCCTTGCTGTGTCCCAATGTGTCCTCGCTGTGTCCCCCGCTGTGTCCCGTTGTGTCCCCAGCTGTGTACCCCACTGTGTCCCGCTGTGTCCCCGCTGTATCGACGCTGTGTCCCGCTGGGTCCCGCTGGGTCCTCCCTGTGTTCCCCGCTGTGTCCCGCTGTGTCCCCCGCTGTGTCCCGCTGTGTCTCCCCCTGTTTCCCCGCTGTATCCCCACTGTGTCCCTCTGTGTATCCCGCTGTGTACAGCTTTGTCCCTGATGTGTCTCGCTGTGTCTCATGCTCTGTCCCCAACTGTGTCCCGCTGTGTCCCCCACTGTGTCCCGCTGTGTCCCCGCAGGGTCACTGCTGTTTCGCGCTGTGTCCCGCTGTGTTCCGTGGTGTCCCGCTTTATCCCCTGCTGTGTCCCCCGCTGAGTCCCTGCTGTGTCCTCGCTGCTTCCCACGCTGTCTCCCTCTCTGTCCCCCGCTGTGTCTCACGCTTTATCCCGTCTGTGTCCCACTCTGTCCCGCTGTGTCCCGCTGTGTCCACCACTGTGTCCCTTTGTGTCCCCAGCTGTGTAACCCGCTGTATAACGCTGTGTCCCCGCTGTATCGAGGCTGTGTCCCGCTGTGTCCTTGCTGTGTTATCCGCTGTGTCCCGATCTGTCCCCCGCTGTGTCCCCCGCTGTGTCCTACTGTGTCCCCCGCTGTGTCCCGTTGTGTCCCCTGCTGTGTTCCTGCTGTATCCCTACTGTGTCACACTGTGTCCCGCTGTATCCCGCTGTGACCACGCTGAGTCCCCGCTGTGTCCCCGCTGTGT
>NW_012299927.1:0-3640 GCF_000151885.1 Dipodomys ordii | reverse complement strand
TGCTTCTCCTACTCCTAATCCTTCTATTTCGCCTTCTCCTTCTCCTTCTTGTGCATCTCCTGCATCTTCTGCTTCTCCTGCTTCTCTTTCTGCTTCTGCTTCTGCCGCTTCTTCTGCTTCTGCTTCTTCTTCTGCTCTTCTCCTTCTTCTGTTTCTTTTGCTTCTGTTTCTTCTTCTTCTTCTTCTTCTGTTTCTTCTGATTCTACTTCTGCTTCTCCTTCTTCTCCTCTTTCTGGTTCTACTCCTGCTTCTTCTAATTCTCCTGCTTCCCCTTCTTGTTCTCCTTCTGTTTCTGCTTCTCTTTCTGCTTCTGCTTCTCCTTCTTCTGCTCCTTCGCCTTCTCCTTTTTCTTCTCCTCCCACTGCTTCTGCTTCTGCTTCTTTTGCTTATTCTTTTCTTCTGCTTCTGCTTCTCCTGCTTCTGCTTCTACTGCTTCTCCTTATGCTTCTCCTTATGCTTCTCCTTATGCTTCTCCTTATGCTGCTCCTTCTTCTTCTTCTTCCTCTTCTTCTTCTTCTTCTTTTTCTTCTTCTTCTTCTTCTTCTTCTTCTTCTTCTTCTTCTTCTTCTTCTTCTTCAATTCTTCTTCTTCTTCTTCTTCTCTTTCTTCTGCTTCTGCTTTTCCTGCTTCTTCTGCTTCTACTGCTTCACTTTCTGCTTCTCATTCTGCTTCTGCTTCTCCTATTGCTTCTGCTGCCCTTCCTTCTCCTTCTCCTTCTCCTACTTCTGCTTCTCCTTCTGCTTCTGCTTCTTCTGCTTCTCCTGCTTCTCATTCTGCATCTTCTTCTGCTTCTGCTTCTCCTGCTTCTTCTTCTTCTGCTTCTGCTACTCCTTCTTCTGCTTCTCCTTCTGATTCCCCTTCTACTTCTCTTTCTGCTGCTCCTTCTCCTTCTTCTGCTTCTCTCTCTGATTCTTCTTCTTATGCTTATTTTTTTCTACTGCTTCTGCTTCTCCTGCTTCTGCTTCTTCTGCTTCTTCTGCTTCTACTGCTTCTCCTGATGCTTCTACTTCTTCTTCTTCTTCTTCTTCTTCTTCTTCTTCTTCTTCTTCTTCTTCTTCTTCTTCTTCTTCTTCTTCTTCTTCTTCTTCTTCTTCTTCTTCTTCTTCTTCTCTTTCTTCTGCTTCTGCTTTTCCTGCTTCTTCTGCTTGTCCTGCTTCTCTTTTTGCTTCTCTTTCTGCTTCTGCTTCTCCTTCTGCTTCTCCTATTGCTTCTGCTCCCCTTCCTTCTCCTTCTCCTTCTCCTTCTCCTACTTCTGCTTCTGCTTCTTCTGCTTCTTCTTCTGCTTCTCCTGCTTCTCCTTCTGCTTCTACTTCTCCTTTTGCTTCTCCTTTTGCTGCTCCTTCTCCGTCTTCTCCTACTCCCTCTGATTCTTCTTTTTATGCTTATTCTTTTTCTACTGCTTCTGCTTCTCTTGCTTCTCCTTCTGCATCTCCTTCTGCTTCTGCTTCTCCATCTGCTGCTTCTTCTGCTTCTGTTTCTTCTTCTGCTTCTCCTTCTGCTTCTTCTGCTTCTCCTTCTGATTCTCCTTCTGTTCTCCTTCTGTTTCTCCTTCTCATTCTTCTGCTATTCCTTCTGCTTCTCTTTCTGCTTCTGCATCTTCAGCTTCTTCTGCTACTGCTTCTGCTTCTTCTGTTTCTTCTGCTTCTCCTTCTGCTTTTGCTTCTCTTTCTGCTTCTGCTTCTCCTTCTGGTTCTCCTTCTTCTTCTCCAGATTCTTCTTCTGCTGCTTCTCCAGCTTCACCTTCTGCTTCAGGTTCTCCTTTTGCTTCTTCGGCTTCTTCTGCTTCTATTTCTGCTTCTCCTTCTGTTTCTGCTTCTCTTTCTGCTTCTGCTTCTTCTCCTTCTTTTATTTCTTCTGATTCTGCTTCTCCTGCTTCTGCTTCTCCTGCTTCTCCTTCTGTTTCTCTTTATGCTTCTCCTTCTGCTTCTCCTTCTTCTGCTTGTACTACTGCTTCTGCTTCTGCTTCTCCTTCTGCATCTTCTTCTGCTTCAATTTCTCCTTCTTCTGCCTTTCATTATGCTTCTGCTTCTCCTGCTTCTGTCCTTCTGCTTCTCCTGCTCCTCCTGCTTCTCCTTCTCCTTCTCTTTCTGCTTCTGCTTATCCTTCTGTTTCTCCTATGCCTAATCCTTCTCTTTCTCCTTCTTCTTCTTCTGCTTCTCCTGCTGCTTCTTCTGCTTTTTCTGTTTCTTCTTCTTCTGCTTCAGCTTCTGCTTCTTCTGCTTCTCCTTCTGCTTCTCCTCCTTCTGCTTCTGCTTCTGCTCTTCTCCTTCTTCTGTTTCTTCTGCTTCTGCTTCTCCTTCTTCTTCTTCTTCTTCTGCTTCTCCTACTTCTCCTTCTGCTTCTCCGTCTCATTCTCCTTCTCCTTCAATTTCTCCTTCTTGTGCTTCTCATTCTGCTTCTACTTCCTCTGCTTCTGCTTCTTCTGTTTCTCCTCCTGCTTCTCCTGCTTCTCTTTCTGCTTCTTATTCTGCTTCTACTCCTCCTACTCCTAATCCTTCTCTTTCTCCTTCTTCTTCTTCTGCTTCTCGTTCTGCTTCTGCTTCTTCCGCTTGTTCTGTTTCTTCTGCTTCTGCTTTTCCAGCTTCTGCTGCTTCTGCTGTTCCTTCTGCTTCAGGTTCTCCTTCTGGTTCTTGGGCTTCTTCTATTTCTTCTGCTTCTGCTTCTCCTGCTACTGCTTCTTCTGCTTCTCTTTCTGCTTCTCCTTCTGCTTCTGCTTCTCATTCTTCTCCTTCTCCTTCTTCTGTTTCTTCTTCTTCTGCTGCTTCTCCCGCTTCTGCTTCTTCTGCTTCTCCTGCTTGTCCTTCTCCTTCTGCTTCTCCTTCTCCTTCTTCTGCTTCTCTTTCTGCTTCTGCTTCTTCTGCTTCTCCAACTTCTCCTTCTTCTTCTCCTTCTGTTTCTGCTTCTCTTTCTGCTTCTCCATCTCCTTCTGCTTCACCTTCTGCTGCTCCTTCTCCTTCTTCTGTTTCTCCCTCTGCTTCTGCTTCTTATGCTTCTTCTTTTTCTTCTGATTCTGCTTCTCCTGCTTCTGCTTCTTATGCTTCTACTGCTTCTTCTTCTTCTGCTTCTTCTGCTTCTACTTCTCTTTCTGCTTCTGCTTCTTCTGCTTGTTTTTCTGCTTCTTCTGATGCTTCTCCTTCTGCTGGTTCTTCTACTTCTTCTTCTGTTTCTCTTTTTGCTTCTCCTTCTGCTTCTGCTTCTTCTGTTTCTCCTGCCTGAATTTCTGGTTCTACTTCTTCTGCTGCTTCTCCTTCTGCTTCTGCTTTACTTCTGCTTCTGCTTCTTCTCTTTCTCCTGCTTCTCCTTCTGCATCTACTTCTGCTTGTGCTTGTCCTTATGCTTCTTCATCTGCTTCTCCTTCTCCTTCTTTTGCTTCTCCTTTTGCTTCTGCTTCTTCTGCTTTTCCTTCATCTCCTTATACTTCTGCTTATTCTGCTAAACCATCTGCATCTTCTTCTGCTTCTCCTTCTCCTTCTTCTGCTTCACCTTCTGATCTCCATCTGCATCTTCTTCTTTTGCTTTACCTGCTTCTATTTCTGCTTCTCCTTAGGTTCTCCATCTCCTTCTTGATCTCTGCTTTTCCTTTCGCTTCTCGTCCGTTTCTGCTAAAACTGCTAATGCTTATAAAAATTCGGTTTTCCTA
>NW_012299925.1:0-1617 GCF_000151885.1 Dipodomys ordii | reverse complement strand
AGAGGAGCAGAAGAAGCAGAACCAGGAGAAGCAGAAGCATAAGAATCCGAAGAAGCAGAAGCAGAACCTGAAGCAGAAGGAGAAGCTGGAGAAGCAGAAGAAGCAGAATCTGGAGAAGCAGAATGAGAAGCAGAAGGAGAAGCAGAAGCAGAAAGAGAATCAAAAGCAGAAGGAGAAGCAGAAGAAACAGAAGAAATAGAAGCAGTAGCAGTTGTAGCAGAAGCAGAACGAGAAGCAGAAGAACAAGAAGGAGAAGGAGAAGCAAAAGAAGTAGAAGCAGAAGGAGAAGCAGAAAGTGAAGCAGGTAAAGCAGATGAAGAAGAAGCAGAAGGAGAAACAGAAGGAGAAGCAGAAGAAGGAGAAGGAGAAGCAGAAGAAGATGAAGAATGAGAAGCAGAAGAAGCAGAAGGAGAAGAAGGAAAAGCAGAAGAAGCAGAAGCAAAAGGAGAAGCAAAAGAAGGAGAAGGAGAAGCAGAAGCAGAAGAAGAAGCATAAGGACAAGCACAAGCAGAAGGAGATGCAGAAGGAGAAGCAGGAGAAACAGAAGAAGCAGAAGCTGAAGGAGAAGAAGAAGGAGAAGAATCAGAAGAAGCAGAAGCAGAAATAGAAAGAGAAGACGACGAAGAGAAGCAGAATGAGAAGCAGGGGAAGCAGAAGAAGCAGAAGCGTCAGAAGAAGAAGAAGAAGAAGAAGGAGAAGGAGCAGAAGGAGAAGCAGAAAGAGAAGCAGGAAAAGCAGAAGAAGCAGAAGCAGGAGAAGCAGAAGCAGAAAACAGGAGAAGGACAAGAAGCAGAAGCAAAAGGAGAAGCAGAAACAGAAGGAGAAGAAGAAAGAGAAAGAGGGGAAGCAGAAGAAGCAGAAGCAGGAGTAGCAGAAGCATAAGAATCCGAAGAAGCAGAAGCAGAACCTGAAGCAGAAGGAGAAGCAGGAGAAGGAGAAGAAGCAGAATCTGGAGAAGCAGAATGTGAAGCTGAAGTAGAAGCAGAAGCAGAAGCAGAAAGAGAATCAAAAGCAGAAGGAGAAGCAGAAGAAACAGAAGAAGCAGAAGCAGTAGCATTTGCAGCAGAAGCAGAAGGAGAAGCAGAAGGAAAAGCCGAAGAACGAGAAGGAGTAGGAGAAACAGAAGGAAAAGCAGAAGGAGAATCAGAAGGAGAAGCAGAAGAAGCACAAGGAGAAGAGGAAGGAGAAACAGAAGCAGAAGAAGCAGCAGAAGAAGAAGCAGAAGCAGAAGAAGATGCATAAGAAGAAGCAGGAGAAGCAGAAGAAGCAGAAGCAGAAGGAGAAGTAGAAGTAGGAGAAGGAGAAGGAAGAGCCGCAGAAGCAATAGGAGAAGCAGAAGGAGTAGTAGAAGCAGAATGAGAAACAGAAAGAGAAGAAGTAGAATCAGAAGAAGCAGGAAAAGAAGAAGCAGAAGAAAGAGAAGAAGACGAAGAAGAAGAAGAAGAAGAAGAAGAAGAAGAAGAAGAAGAAGAAGAAGAAGAAGAAGAAGAAGAAGAAGGAGAAGCATAAGGAGAAGAAGCTGAAGCGGAAGAAGAAGAAGAAGCATAAGTAGAAGCATAAGAAGAAGAATCAGAGGGAGAAGCAGAAGAAGGAAAAGGAGCAGCAGAAAGAGAAGTA
>NW_012299924.1:0-3641 GCF_000151885.1 Dipodomys ordii | reverse complement strand
TACTCCTTCTCTTTCTACGTCATTCTTCTGCTTCTCGTTCTGCGTCTGCTACTGCGTAATTCTGCTTGTTCTATGTCTTCTACATCTTCTTTTCCAGCATCTGCTGCTTCTGCTTCCCCTTCTGCTTCCGGTTCTCCATATGCTTCTTGGGATTCTTCTGTTTCTTCTGCTTCTGCTTCTCCTGCTACTGCTTCTTCTGCTTCTCTTTCTGCTTCTCCTTCTGCTTCTGCTTCTCCTTCTGCTCCTTCTCCTTCTTCTGTTTCTTCTTCTGCTGCTGCTTCTCCCGCTATCACTTCTTCTGCTTCTCCTGCTTGTCCTTCTGCTTCTGCTTCTGCTTCTCCTTCTTCTGCTTCTCTTTCTGCTTCTGCTTCTGCTTCTTCTGATTTTCCAACTTCTCCTTCTCCTTCTCCCTCTGTTTCTGCTTCTCTTTCTCCTTCTGCATCTCCTTCTGCTTCACCTTCTGCTGCTCCTTCTCCTCCTTCTGTTTCTCCCTCTACTTCGGCTTCTGCATCTTATGCTTCTTTATTTCTTCTGCTTCTGCTTCTCCTGCTTCTGCTTCTTATGCTTCTACAGCTTCTTCTTCTGCTTCTTCTGATTCTTCTGCTTCTACTTCTCTTTCTGCTTCTACTTCTCCTGCTTGTTTTTCTGCTTCTTCTACTGCTTCTCCTTCTGCTGCTTCTTCTACTTCTCTTTCTGCTTCTCTTTTTGCTTCTCTTTCTGCTTCTGCTTCTGCTTCTTTTGTTTCTCCTGCCTGAATTTCTGGTTCTACTTGTTCTGCTGATTCTCCTTCTGCTTCTGCTTCTCCTTCTGCTTCAGTTTCTGCTTCTTCTACTTCTTCTCTTTCAGCTTCTCCTGCTTCTGCATCCTGTGCTTCTCCTGCTTCTCTTTCTGCTTCTCATTCCGCTTCTGCTTGTCCTTCTGCTTCTCCTTCTGCTTCTGAGTCTTCTGTTTCTTCTGCTTCTCCTGCTTCTGCTTCTCCTGCTTCTCCTAATTCTCGTGCTGCTTCTCCTTCTGCGTCTCTTTCTGCTTCTGATTATCCTTTTGCTTCTCCTATTCCTAATCCTTCTCTTTCGAATTCTCCGTCTTCTTCTTCTGCTTCTCCTGCTGCTTTTGCTTCTGCTTATTCTACTATTTCTGTTTCTTCTGATTCTGCTTCAGATTGTGCTTCTTCTGTTTCTCCTTCTGCTTTAGATTCTGCTTCTGCTTCTTCGGCTTTTCCTGTTTCTTCTGCTTCTGCTTCTCCTGCTTCTTCTGCTTCTCCTGCTTCTCTTTCTGCTTCTCCTTTTGCTTCTGCTTTTCTTTCTGCTTCTGCTTCTGCTCTTCTCCTTCTTCTGTTTGTTTTGCTTCTTCTTCTTCTTCTTCCTCTGTTTCTTCTGATTCTACTTCTGCTTCTCCTTCTTCTCCTTCTCTTTCTCCTTTTGCTTCTGCTTCTTCTGCTCCTCCTGCTTCTCCTTCTGCATCTTCTTCTTCTTCTGCTTCTCCTTCTGCTGCTTCTTCTGCTTCTGCTTCTCCTTCTGCTTCTCCTTCTGATTCTCCTTCTGCTTGTGCTTCTGTTTCTCCTTCTCGTTCTCCTACTTTTCCTTCTGCTTCTCCTTCTGCTTCTGCTGCAACTGCTACTGCTTCTGTTTCTTCTGCTTCTCCTTCTGCTTTTGATTCTCTTTCTGCTTCTGCTTCTCCTTCAGCTTGTCATTCTGCTTCTCCAGATCCAGATTCTGCTTCTTCTGCTTCTCCTGCTTCTCCTTCTGCTTCAGTTCTGCTTCTGATCTTCGGATCTTTATGCTTCTGCTTCTCCTGCTTCTGCTTTCTGCTTCCCCTCCTTCTCTTTCTGCTTCTCCTTCTGTTTCTGCTTCTCCTTCTGCTTCTGCTTCTTGTCCTTCTCCTGTTTCTTCTGCTTCTGCTTCTCCTGCTTCTGCTTTTTCTGCTTTTCCTGCTTCTCTTTCTGCTTCTCCTTCTGTTTCTGCTTCTCCTTCGGCTTCTGCTCCTTCTCCTTCTTCTGTTTCTTCTTCTTCTGCTTCTCCCGCTTCTGCTTCTTCTGCTTCTCCTGCTTCTCGTTCTGCTTCTCTTCGTCGGCTTCTCTTCCTACTTCTGCTTCTGCTTCTTCTGCTTCTGCCTCTTCTCTTTAGTTCTTCTCCTTCTGCTTCTGCTTCTTCTCCTTCTCCTGCTTCTCATTCTGCATCTCCTTCTGCTTGTGCTTTTCCTTCTGCTTCTTCTTCTGCTTCTGAAACTCCGTCTCCTTCTTCTGCTTCTCCGTCTGCTTCTGCTTCTTCTGCTTTTCCTGATTCTCTTTCTGCTTCTCCTTCTGCTTCTCCTTCTGTTTCTCCTTCTCGTTCTTCTGCTATTTCTTGTGCTTCTTTTTCTGCTTCTACATCTTCAGCTTCTTCTGCTACTGCTTGTGTTTCTTCTGTTTCTTCTGCTTCTCCTTCTGATTTTGCTTCTCTTTCTGCTTCTGCTTCTCCTTCTGCTTCTGCAGATTCTGCTTCTTCTGCTTCTTCTTCTGCTTCAGGTTCTGCTTCTGCTTCTTCGGATTCTTATGCTTCTGCTTCTCCTGCTTCTGCTTCTTCTGCTTCCCCTCTTTCTCTTTCTGCTTCTCCTTCTGTTTCTGCTTCTCCTTCTGCTTATGCTTCTTCTCCTTCTTCTGTTTCTTCTGCTTCTGCTTCTCCTGCTTCTGCTTCTCCTGCTTCTGCTTCTCCTGCTTCTCGTTCTGCTTCTCTTTCTGCTTTTCTTTCTGCTTCTCCTTCTCCTTCTTCTGCTTCTCCTTCTGCTTCTGCTTCAATTTCTCCTTCTATTTCTCATTCTGCTTCTGCGTCTTCTGTTTCTTCTGCTTCTCCTGCTTCTGCTTCTCCTGCTTCTCCTACTTCTCGTGCTGCTTTTTCTTCTGCGTCTCTTTCTGCTTCTGCTTATCCTTTTGCTTCTCCTACTCCTAATCCTTCTCTCTCGCCTTCTCCGTCTTCTTCTTCTGCTTCTCCTGCTGCTTCTGCTTCTGCTTATTCTAGTATTTCTGTTTCTTCTGCTTCTGCTTCAGATTGTGCTTCTTCTGTTTCTCCTTCTGCTTCAGATTCTGCTTCTGCTTCTTCGGATTCTTCTGTTTCTTCTGCTTCTGCTTCTCCTGCTTCTTCTGCTTCTCCTGCTTCACTTTCTGCTTCTCCTTCTGCTTCTGTTTCTCCTTCTTCTTCTCCTTCTGCTCTTCTCCTTCTTCTGTTTCTTTTGCTTCTGTTTCTTCTGCTTCTTCTTATTCTGTTTCTTCTGATTCTACTTCTGCTTCTTCTGATTCTCCTGCTTCTCCATTTGTTGTCCTTCTGTTTCTGCTTCTCTTTCTGCTTCTGCTTCTCCTTCTGCTGCTCCTTCTCCTTCTGCTTCTGCTTCTCCCAGTGCTTCTGCTTCTGCATCTTTTGCTTATTCTTTTTCTTCTGCTTCTGCTTCTCCTGCTTCTGCTTCTTCTGCTTCTACGGCTTCTCCTTATGCTTCTCCTTATGCTTCTCCTTATGCTTCTTCTTCTTCTTCTTCTTCTTCTTCTTCTTCTTCTTCTTCTTCTTCTCCTTCTTCTTCTTCTTCTTCTCCTTCTTCTTCTTCTTCTTCTCCTTCTTCTTCTTCTTCTTCTCCTTCTTCTTCTTCTTCTTCTTCTTCTTCTTCTTCTTCTTCTT
>NW_012299923.1:0-3641 GCF_000151885.1 Dipodomys ordii | reverse complement strand
ACAGCACGGGACACAGGAGGGACACAGCGGGGACACAGCGAGGACACAGCTGGACACAGACGGGGACACAGGGAGGACACAGCGGGACACAGCGGGGGACACAGCGGAACACAGCAATACACAGCGGGACACAGCGGGACACAGTGGGGGACACACCGGGACACAGCGGGACACAGCGGGACACAGCGGGACACAGCTGGACACAGCTGGGGACACAGCGGAACACAGCAGTACACAGTGGGACACAGCAGGGACACAGCGGGGGAAAAAGTGGAACACAGCGGGACACAGTGGGGGACACAGCGGGACACAGCGGGGAACACAGCGAGGACAGAGCGGGAAACAGCGTCGGAACAGTGGGGAAACAGCAGCACACAGAGAGGTACACAACTGGGGACACAACGGGACACAGGGAGGACACAGCGGGACACAGCGGGGACAAAGCTTGAGACACAGCGGGGGACAGAGTGGGAGACAGCGGGGGACACAGCGAGGACACAGCAGGACACAGCAGGGACACAGCGGGGACTCAGCACATGACAGAGCGGAGGACAGAGTGGGGGTCACAGCGGGACACAGCGGGGAACACAGCAAGGACACAGCGGGACCCAGCGGGACACAGCCTCGAAACAGCGACGACACAGGGGTACACAGCGGGGTACACAGGTGGGACACAACGGGACACAGTGGGGTTCACAGCGGGACACAGCGGGACACAGGGGGACAGAGCGGGGGATAGAGCGGGACATACAGCAACACAGCGGGGACAAAGCGGGTCACAGCAGGGACACAGCGGGACACAGCAGTCACAGCGGGGGACACATCAAGGACACAGCAGGACACAGCGGGGGACACAGCGGGACACAGCATTGGTCACAGCAGGACACAGCGGGGGACACAGCGGGACAAAGTGGGGACTCAGCGAGGACACAGCAGGGGACACAGAGGGGGACAAAGTGGGGCACAGCGGGGACAGAGCGGGACACAGCATGACACAGCGGGACACAGCGAGGGACAGAGCGGGACAAAACGGGGGACCCAGCGAGGACACAGCAGGACACAGCGGGGGACACAGCTGGACACAGCGGGACACAGTGCGACACAGCGGAGGACAAAGCGGGAGACAGCGGGGGACACAGCGAGGACAGAGCAGGACATAGCGGGGTCACAGAGGGGACTCAGAAGGGACACAGCGGGGGACAAAGCGGGACATGACAGGGCACAGTGGGACACAGCGGAGACACTGCGGGAACACAGCGGGACAAAGTGGGGGATACAGCAGGACACAGCGGGACACAGCAGGGGACACAGACGGACACAGCGGGGGACAGAGCGGGGGACACAGCGGGGACACTGCGGGGACACAGCGGGTCATAGCGGGGCACACAGCAGGACACAGCAGGACACATCAGGGGATACAGACGGACACAGCGGGGGACAGAGCGGAGGACACAGCGGGACACATTGGGGACCCAACAGGGGACACAGTGGGACCTAGCGGGACACAGCGGGGACACAGCGGGGACACAGCGGGGGACACAGCGGGGGACACAGCGGGACATAGCGGGGGACACAGCAGGACACAGCAGGGGACACAGTGAAGACAGAGCAGGACAGAGCGTGTGATACAGCGAGGACAGAGCGGGACACAGCGGGACACACCAGGGACACAGCAGGCGACTCAGCGGGTCACAGCGGGGGACAACACGGGACCCAGCGTGGGACACAGCGGGAGACATAGAGAGACACAGCGGGGGACACAGCGGGACACAGTGGGGGATAGAGAGGGGGACACAGCAGGACACAGAGGGGATCACAGCTAGGACACAACGGGACCCAGCGGGACACAGCGGGACACAGCGGGGGACACAGCGGGGACACAGCGGGACTCAGCGGGGGACACAGCAGTACACATATTGGGACACAGCGGGTCACAGGGGCACTCAGCATGGGACACAGCAGTACACAGCGGGACACAGCGGGACACATCAGGGGACACAGAGCTGTACACAGCGGGACATAGCGGGGAACACAGCGAGGACACAGCGGGGGACACAGCGCGACACATTGGGGACACAGATGTGTACACAGCGGGACACAGCAGGGGACACAGCGGGAAACATTTGGGGACACAGCGGGACTCAGCGGGGGACACGGAGGGGTACACAGCGGGACACAGCAGGGGACACAGCGGGACACACAGGGGGACACAGCGGGACACAACGGGGGACACAGAGGGGACACAGCAGGACACAGCGGGGGACAGAGCGAGGACATATTGGGACACAGCGGGGACACAGCGAGACTCAGCGGAGGACACAGAGCAGGAGACAGTGGGGGACACAGCGAGGACACAGGGAGACACAGGGGGGACACAGCGGGGACACAGCGGAGAACACAGAGGGACACAGCTGGGACACAGCGGGGAAACAGCGTGACACAGTGGGAAACAGTGGGGGCACAGCGGGGGACACAGAGGGGGACACAGCAAGGACACAGAGGGGGACACAGCGGGGGACACAGCAGGACACAGCGGGGAACACAGAGAGGACACAGCCCGACCCAGCGGGACACAGCGTTGATACAGCGGGACACAGCGTTACACAGCGTGGTACACAGCTGTGGACACAACGGGACACAGTGGGGGCACAGCGGGACACAGCGGGACACAGCGTCGATACAGCGGGTACACAGTGTTACCAGCTTGGTACACAGCTGTGGACACAACGGGACACAGTGGGGGCACAGCAGGACACAGCGGGACACAGTCGGACACAGTGGGGACAAAGCATTAGACACAGCGGAGGACAGAGCGGAAGACAGCGGGGGACACAGCGAGGACACAGCGGGACACAGCGGTGACACAGCGGGGGAAACAGCGGGACACAGCGGGGGACACACCAGTACACAGCGGGACACAGCGGGGCACAGCGGGGCACAGCGGGGGACACAGCGGGGGACACAACGGGACATAGCGAGACACAGCGGGGGACACAGCGTGGACACAGCAGGACACAGCGGGGGACAAAGCAGTACACAGCGGGACACAGCGGGACACAGCGGGACACAGCGGGGGAAACAGCTGGGGACACAGCGGGACACAGCGGGACACAACGGGGGACACAGCGAGGACACAGCGGGACCCAGCAGGACACAGCATCGATACAGCGGGGATACAGCGTTACACAGCGGGTTACACAGCTGGGGACACAAAGGGACACAGTGGGGGACACACTGGGACACAGGGGGACACAGTGGGACACAGCGTGAGACACAGCGGGGGACAGAGCGGGAGACAGAGGGGGACACAGAGAGGACACAGCGGGACACAGCGGGGACACAGCGGGGACTCAGAAGGGCACACAGCGGGGGACAAAGCAGGACACCAAGGGACACAGTGTGACACAGCGGGACACAGCGGGGTGCACAGCTGGGGACACAACAGGAAACAGCGGGGGACAAAGCGGGACACAGCGGGATACAGTGAGGACAAAGCAGGGGACAAAGCGGGGGACAGAGCGGGACACCACGGAACACAGCGGGACACAGCCGAAAACAGCGGTGACCCTGCGGGGACACAGCGGGACACAGCGGGGGACACAGCGGGACACAGATGGGGACACAGTGGGACACAGCGGGGA
>NW_012299922.1:0-3641 GCF_000151885.1 Dipodomys ordii | reverse complement strand
GCTGTGTCCCGCTCTGTCCCGCTGTGTCCCGCTGTGTCCCACTGTGTCCCCGCTGTGTCCCGTTTTGTCCCGCTGTGTCCCCGCTGTGTGCCCGCTGTGTCCCTCTGTGTACCCCGCTGTGTCCAGCTGTGTACCCGCTGTGTCCCGCTGTGTCCCCTCCCTGTCCTCTGCTGTTCCCCGCTGTGTCCCCCGCTGTGTCCCGCTGTGTCGGGCTGTGTCCCGCTGTGTCACACTGTGTTCCGTGTTGTCCCGCTTTGTCCCCCGCTGTGACCTCGCTTTGTTTCCCGATGTGTCCCGCTGTGTACCACTCTGTGACCCCGCTGTGTCCCGCTCTGTACCCACTGTGTCCTGCTATGTTCTCGCAGTGTCCCCGCTGTGTCCCGCTGTGTCCTCGCTGTGTCCACCGATGTGTCCCGTTGTGTCCTCAGCTGTGTACCCCACTCTGTCCCGCTGTGTCCCCTCTGTATCGACGCTGTGTCCTGCTGGGTCCCGCTGGGTCCTCAATGTGTTCCCCGTTGTGTCCCGCTGTGTCCCCCGCTGTGTCCCTGCTGTGTCCCTGATGTGTCCCCGCTGTGTCCCGCTGTGTCCCGCTTTGTCCTCGCTGTGTCCCAAGCTGTGTACCGCTGTGTCCCCCGCTGTGTCCCACTGTGTCCTGCTGTGTCCCCACTGTGTCCCACTGTGTCCCCCTCTGTGTTACGATGTGTACCGCTGTGTCCCACTGTGTCCTGCTGTGTCCACGCTGTGTTCCCGGCTGTGTCCCGCTGTGTACCCCTCTGTGTCCCCCGCTGTGTCCCGCTGTGTCCCCTGCTGTGACCCGCTGTGTCCCGCTTTGTCCCCTGCTGTGTCCCCACTGTGTGCCCCTTTGTGTCCCGCTGTGTACCCCGCTGTGTCCAGCTGTGTTCCTGCTGTGTCCCGCTGTGTCCCCTCTCTGTCCCCTGCTGTCCCCCTTTGTGTCTCCCGCTGTGTCCCCTCTCTGTCCCCTGCTGTCCCCTGCTTTGTCTCCCGCTGTGTCCTGCTGTGTCCCGCTGTGTCGCCCGCTTTGTCCCGCTGGGCCCCTGCAGTGTCCCCGCTCTGTCACACTGTGTCACACTGTGTCCCGTGTTGTCCCGCTTTGGCCCCCGCTGTGACCTCGCTGTGTTTCTCACTGTGTCCCGCTGTGTACCCTTCTGTGTCCCCCAATGTGTCCCGCTGTGTACCCCGCTGTGTCCAGCTGGGTCTTCGCTTTGTCCCTCGCTGTCTCCTGCTTTGTCCCACGCTGTGTCCCGCAGTGACCCGCTGTGTCCTCGCTGTGTCCCCTGCTGTGTCCCGCTGTGTCCCCCGCTGTTTCCCGCTGTGTCACACTGTCCCGTGGTGTCCTGCTTTGTCCCCCGCTGTGTCCCCCACTGAGTCCCCTCTGTTTCGCAACTGTGTCCCGCTGTGTCCTTGCTGTGTCCCCCGCTGTGTCCCGCTGTGTCCCCCGCTGTGACCCGCTGTGTCCTGCTGTGTCCCCCACTGTGTCCCTGCTGTCTCCCCGGTGTGTCACACTGTTTCCTGCTGTGTACTGCTGTGTCTCCCGCTGAGTTCCTCTGTGTCCCGCTGTGTCCCAATGTGTCCTCGCTGTGTCACGCTCTGTCCTGCTCTGTCCCCCCTGTGTCCTGCTTTGTCCCGCTGTGTCCCCACTGTGTGCCCGCTGTGTCCCTCTGTGTACCCCGCTGTGTCCGCTGTGTCCCCTCTCTGTCCTCTGCTGTCCCCCGCTGTGTCCCCCGCTGTGTCCCCCGCTGTGACCCTCTGTGTCCCGCTGTGTCCCCCGCTGTGTCCCCACTGTGTGCCCCCTGTGTCCCACTGTGTACCCCGCTGTGTCCAGCTGTGTTCCCGCGGTGTCCACTGCTGTGTCCTGCTGTGTACCCCGCTGTGTCCCGCTATGTTCCCGCAGTGTCCCCGCTGTGTCCCGCTGTGTCCCGGTCTGTCCTTGCTGTGTCCCACTGTGTCCCCCTGTGTCCTCCGCTGTGTCCCGCTATGTTCCCGCAGTGTCCCCGCTGTGTCCCGCTGTGTCCCACTGTGTCCGGTGGTGTCCCGATTTCTCCCCCGCTCTGTCCCCAGCTGACTCCCCGCTGTTTCCCCGCTTTGTCCCACTGTGTCCCCGCTGTGTCCCCTGCTGTCTCCCGCTTTGTCCCCCACTGTATACCGCTGTGTCCGGCTGTGTCCTCGCTGTGTCCCCCGCTGTGTCCCGCTGTGTCGCCGCTGTGTCCCCTGCTGTGTCCCGCTGTGTCCCGCTGTGTGCCCCGCTGTGTCCCGCTGTGTCCCCCGCTGTGTCGCACTGTGTCCCCACAGTGTCTCCGCTGTGTCCTGCTGTGTCCCGATGTGTCCCGTGGTGTCCCGCTTTGTCCCACGCTGTGTTCCCCGCTGAGTCCCCGCTTTGTCCCAGGTGACTCCCGCTGTGTCTTCCCTGTGTACCCCGCTGTGTCCCGCTCTTTCCCCCGCTGTGTCCCCCACTTTGTCCTAGCTGTGTCCCGCTGTGTCCCCCGCTGTGTACCGCTGTGTCCCCCACTGTGTCCCGTTGTGTCCCCCGCTGTGTCCTCCTCTGTGTCCTGCTGTGTCCCCCGCTGTGTCCCGCTGAGTCCCCTGCTGTGTCCCCGCTGTGTCCCGCTTTGTCCCGCTGTGTCCTCGCTGTATAACACGCTCTGTCCCGCTGTGTCCTCACTGTGTCCCTGGCTGTGTACCGCTGTGTCCCCCGCTGTGTCCCGCTGTGTCCCCAGCTGTGTCCCCCGCTGTGTGACCGCTGTGTCCCGCTGTGTCCCGCTATGTCCCCCTGTGTCCCGCTGTGTCTTCACTGTATCCCCCACTCTGTCCCGCTGTTTCCTCACTGTGTCCCCCGCTGTGTCCCGCTGTCTCCCGCTGTGTCCCCGCTGTGTGGCCACTGTCTCCTGCTGTGGACCCCGCTGTGTCCAGCTGTGTCCCCGCTGTGTCCACTGTGTCCCCCGGTTTGTCCCCGCAGTGTCCCCACTGTGTCCCGCTGTGAACCACTGTGTCCGGTGGTGTCCCGATTTGTCCCCCTCTGTGTCCCCCGCTGAGTCCCCTCTGTTTCCCCGCTGTGTCCCGCTGTGTCCTCGCTGTGTCCCCTGCTATCTCCCGCTTTGTCCCCCACTGTGTCCCGCTGTGTCCTGCTGTGTCCTCGCTGTGTCCCCCGCTGTGTCCCGCTGTGTCCCTGCTGTGTCCCCTGCTGTGTCCCGCTGTGTCCCGCTGTGTCCCCCGCTGTGTCGCACTGTGTCCCCGCAGTGTCCCCGCTGTGTCCATCTGTGTCCCGCTGTGTCCCATGGTGTCCTCGCTGTGTCTCCTGCAGTGTCTCGCTGTGTCTTCACTTTGTCCCCCACTGCATCGTGCTGTGTCCCCCACTGTGTCCCACTGTGTCCAGCTTTGTCCCGCTGTGTCCTCGCTGTGTCCCCCGCTGTGTCCCGCTCTGTCCCTCGCTGTGTCCCGCTATGTCACGCTGTGTCCCGCTCTGTCCCAGCTGTGTTCCGCTTTGTCCCCCGCTGTGTCCCCCGCTGTGTCCTCGCTGAGTCCCCGCTGTTTCCCGCTTTTTCCACACTGTGTCCCCTGCTGTGTCCCGCTGTGTCCCTCGATGTTTCCCCCACTGTGTCCCACTGTGTCCGCCGCTGTCTGCC
>NW_012299921.1:0-3641 GCF_000151885.1 Dipodomys ordii | reverse complement strand
GCTGTGTCCCGCTGTGTCCTCGCTGTGTCCCACTGTGTCCCCGCTGTTTCCCCGCTGGGTCCTGCTGTGTCCCCGCTGTGTCCCGCTGTATCCCCCGCTGTGTTCCGCTGTGTCCCCCGCTCTGTCCTGATGTGTCCCGCTGTGTCCTGCTGGGTCCCGCTGTGTCCCCGCTGTGTCCCCGCTGTGTCCCGCTGTGTCCCCCGCTGTGTCCCGCTGTGTCCCCGCAGGTTCACCGCTGTTTCACGCTGTGTCCCGCTGTGTTCCGTGGTGTCCCGCTTTGTCCCCCGCTGTGGCCCCCCTGAGCCACCTCTGTGTCCCTGCTGTGTCCCGCTGTGTCCTCGCTGTGTCCGCCTCTGTCTCCCGCTCTGTCCACCGCTGTGTCTCACGCTTTGTCCCCGCTGGGTCCCTCTGTGTCCCGCTCTGTCCCCCACTGTGTCCCCCGCTGAGTCCTCTATGTTTCGCCACTGTGTCCCGCTGTGTCCTCGCTGTGTCCCCTGCTATCTCCCGCTTTGTCCCACGATGTGTCCCGCTGTGTCCCGCTCTGTCCTCGCTGTGTCCCTGGCTGTGTCCTGCTGTGTTCCCGCTGTGTCCCAAGCTGTGTCCCGCTGTGTCCCGCTGTGTGCCCCGCTGTGTCCTGCTGGGTGCCACTGTGTCCCCGCTCTGTCCCCGCTGTGTCCTCGCTGTGTCCCGCTGTGTCTACTGCTATGTCCCCACTGTGTCCCGCTGTGTCTCGCTGTGTCCCGTTGTGTCCTCGCTGTTTCCCACGCTGTGTTCTGCTGTGTCCTCGCTGTGTCCCCCGCTGTGTCCCGTTGTGTACCCAGCTGTGTACCCCGCTGTGTCCCGCTGTGTCCCCGCAGTATCGACGCTGTGTCCCGCTTGGTCCCGCTGTGTCCTCGCTGTGTTCCCCACTGTGTCCTGCTGTTTACCCCTCTGTGTCCCCCGCTGTGTCCCGCTGTGTCCGGCTGTGTACTGCTGTGTCCCCCGCTGAGTCCCGCTGTGTCCCCGCTGTGTCCCAATGTGTCCTCGCTGTGTCCCGCGCTGGGTCCCGCTGTGTCCCCCCTGTGTCCCCCGCTGTGTCCCGCTGTGTCCTGCTGTGTTTCCTGCTGTGTCCTCTGCTCTGTCCCACTGTGTCCCCCTCTGTGTCCTGCTGTGTCCCGCTGTGTCCCCCCTGTATCCCCCGCTGTGTCCTGCTGTGTCGTCGCTGTGTCCCCAGCTGTGTCCCGCTGTGTCCACACTGTGTTCCCGTGTGTACCGCTGTGTACCCCGCTGTGTCCCGCTGTGTCACTCTGTGTCCCGCTCTTCTCCACTGTGTCCCGCTGTGTCCCGCTGTGTACCCCGCTTTGTCTAGCTGTGTCACTGCTGTGTCCCGCTGTGTACTGCTGTGTCCCCCGCTGAGTCCCGCTGTGTCCCCCCTGTGTCCCAATGTGTCCTCGCTGTATCCCACCCTGTGTCCCGCTGTGTCCCCCCTGTGTCCCCCGTTGTGTCCCGCTGAGTTCCTCTGTGTCTCCTGCTGTGTCCCCCGCTCTGTCCCACTGTGTGCCCCTCTGTGTCCCGCTGTGTCCCTCTGTGTACTGCAGTGTCCCCCGCTGAGTCCCGCTGTGTCCCCGCTGTGTCCCAATGTGTCTTCCCTGTGTCCCCCGCTGTGTCCCCCTCTGTCCTCCGCTGTGTCCCGCTGTGTCCACTGCTGTGTCCACATTGTGTCCCGCTGTTTCCCCCGCTGTGTCCCGCTGTGTCGTCACTGTGTCCCGCTGTGTCCTTGCTGTGTCCACCGTGTGTCCCGCAGTGTACCCCGCTGTGTCCCCCGTGTGTCCCGCTGTGTACCCCGCTGTTTCCCGCTGTGTCACGCTTTGTCCCGTCTTTCCCCACTGTGTCCCGTTGTATCCCGGCTGTGTGCCCGCTGTGTTCCACTGTGTAATCTGCTATGTCTCGCTTTGTACCCGTTGTGTCTCGCTGTGTCCCCCGCTCTGTCCCCCGCTGTGTCCCGCCTTGTCCCCCTCTGTGTCCCGCTGTGTCCTGCTGTGTCCCCCGCTGTGCCCCGCTGTATCCACGCAGTGTCCTGCTTTATCCCACTGTGTCCCGCTGTGTTCCGTGTTGTCCCGTTTGTGCCCCTTAGTGTCCCCTGCTGTGTCCCAACTGTGTCCCCGCTGTGTCCCGCTGTGTCCTCGATGTGTCCCCTGCTGTGTCCTGCTCTGTTCCGCGCTGTGTCGCCCACTTTGTCCCAACTGTGCCCCGCTGTGTCCCGCTGTGTCCCGCTGTGTCCCGCTGTATCCCGCTATGTCCCCCACTATGTCCCGTTGTGTCCCCAGCTGTGTACCCCGCTGTGTCCCGCTGTGTCCCCGCTGTATCGAAGCTATGTCCCGCTGGGTCCCGCTGTGTCCTCTTTGTGTACCCCGCTGTGTCCACTGTGTCCCCCGCTGTGTCCCTCGCTGGGTTCCGCTGTGTCCCCTGCTGTGTCTCGCTGTGTCTACTGCTGTGTTCCTGCTGTGTCCCGCTGTGTCCCCTGTGTCCTCACTGTGTCCCACTGTGTCCCACGCTGTGTTCCGCTGAGTCCTTGCTGTGTCCCCCGATGTGCCCTGTTGTGTCCCCAGCTGTGTACCCCGCTGTGGCCCACTCTGTCCCCGCTGTATCGACGCTCTGTCCCGCTGGGTCCCGCTGTGTCCTCGCTGTGTCCACCGCTGTGTCCCGCTGTGTCCACCGCTGTGTCCCGCTGTGTCCACGCTCTGTCCCGCTGTGTCCACCGCTGTGTCCCGCTGTTTCCCCCGCTGTGTCCCGCTGTGTCCCCCGCTCTGTCCCCCTGTGTCCCCAGCTGTGTCCCGCTGTTTCCCCCGCTGTGTCCCGCTGTGCCCTCGCTGTGTCCCCCGCTGTGTCACTCTCTGTCCCCCACTGTGTCTCACGCTTTGCCCTGCTGTGTCCCACTGTGTTCCGCTGTGTCCCGCTGTGCCCCCACTGTGTCCCGTTGTGTCCACAGCTGTGTACCATACTGTATAATGCTGTGTCCCTGCTGTATCGACGCTGTGTCCCGCTGGGTCCTGCTATGTACTCTGTTGTGTCCAGGTTTGTCACCGCTGTGTCCCCCGCTTTGTCCTGCTGTGTCCTCGCTGGCTTCCCCGCTGGGTCCCGCTGGGTCCCCCGCTGTGTCCCGCTGTGTCCTGCTGTGTCCCGCTCTGTCCCTGCTGTGTCCCGCTGTGCCCTGCTGTGTCCTAGCTGTGTCCCCCGCTGTCTCGAGCTCTGTCCCTCGCTGTGTCTCACGATTTGTCCTTGCTTTGTCCCACTGTGTCCCGCTGTGTCCCGCTGTGCCCACACTGTGTCCCCTTGTGTCCACAGATGTGTACCACACTGTGTAACGCTGTATCCCCGCTGTATCGACGCTGTGTCCTGCTGGGTCCCGTTGTGTCCTCGCTGTGTTCCCTGCTGTGTTCCGCTGTGTCCCCCGGTGTGTCCCCCGCTGTGTTCTCGCTGTGTCCCCCGCTGTATCCCGCTGTGTCCTCGCTGTGTCCCCCGCTGTGTCCTACTGTGTCCCCCGCTGTGTCCCGCTGTGTCCTGCTGTGTCCCCTGCTGTGTACCCTGCTTTGTCCCACTGTGTCCTCGCTGTGTACCTGCTCTGTCTCCTCCTTGTCCCCGCTGTGTTCCGCTGTGTCCGG
>NW_012299920.1:0-3641 GCF_000151885.1 Dipodomys ordii | reverse complement strand
TCCCCCGCTGGGTCCCCATGTGTCATGCTGTGTCCTCTCTGTGTATCCCTCTGTGTCCCACTGTGACCTTGCTGTGTCCCCCACTGTGTCCCCGCTGTGACCCGATGTGTCCTGCTGTGTCCCCCGCTGTGTCCCGCTGTGTCCCCGGCTGTGTCCCCTGCTGTGTCCCGCTCTTTCCCGCTGTGTCCCGCTGTGTCCTTGCTGTGTCCACATTTGTGTCCCGCTGTGTCCTCTCTGTGTGCCCCGCTGTGTCCCGCTGTGTCCCCATGTGTCACACTGTGTCCTGTCTGTGTATCCTTCTGTGTCCCGCTGTGTCCTCGCTGTGTCCCACACTGTGTCCCCGCTCAGTACCGATGTGTCCCCACTGTATCCCCGCTGTGTCTCCCTGCTGTCCCCCGCTGTGTCCCCACTGTATTCCGCTGTGTCCCCGCTGTGTCCCCGCTGTGTCTCCCTGCTGTCCCCCGCTATGTCCCCACTGTGTTCCGCTGTGACCCCGCTGTTTCCCTGCTGTGTCTCCCTGCTGTCCCCGCTGTGTCCCCTCTGTGTCCCGCTGTGTCCCGCTGTGTACTCGCTGTGTCCCCGCTTTTTATCGCTGTGTCCTGCTGTGTCCGGCTGTGTCCCCGCTTTCCCCCGCGGTCCCCTGCTGTGTCCTCGCTGTGTCCAGCTGTGTCCCGTTTTGTCCCGCTGTGTCCCGCTGTGTCCCTGCTTTGTCCCCCGCTTTGTCCCCGCTGTATCCCGCTGTGTCCCACTGTGTCCTCCGCTGTGTCCTGCTGTGTCCCCTGCTGTGTCCCCCGTTGTGTCCCGCTGTGTCCCGTTGTGTCCTTGCTGTGTCCCCGCTGTGTCCTGCTGTGTCCTTTTGTGTCCCCACTCTCCCCCGCTGTGTCCCCTGCTGTGTCCCCCGCTGTGTCCCCGCTGTGTCCCCGCTGTGTCCCGCTGGGTCCCGCTAGGTCCCCGCTGTGTCCCCGCTGTGTCCCGCTGTGTCCCTGGTGTGTCCTCACTGTGTAACCACTAAGGCCCTCTGTGTCCAGGCAGTGTCCCACTGTGTCCCCCGCTGTTTCCCCGCTGTGTCCCGCTGTGTCCTCCCAGTGTCCCCAGCTGTGTCCCGCTGTGTCCCCCGCTGTGTCCCACACTGTGTCCCCCTGTGTCCCCCGCTGTATCCCGATGTGTCCCCTCTGTCCGCCGTTGTGTCACCGCTGTCCCCCGCTGTATCCCACGCTGTGTCCCGCTGTGTCCTCGCTGTGTCTCACTGTTTCCCTGCTGTGTCCCGCTGTGTCCTTGCTGTGTCTCCGCTGTGTCCAGCTGTGTCCCTTTTGTCCAGTTGTGTCCCGCTGTGTCCCCGCTTTGTCCCCTGCTTTGTCCCCTCTGTTTACCGCTGTGTCCCGCTGTGACCCCCGCTGTGTCCCGCTGTGTCCCCTGCTGTGTCCCCCGCTGTGTCCCGCTGTGTCCCATTGTGTTCTCGCTGTGTCCCGCTCTGTCCCGCTTTATCCCGCTGTGTCCCCCGCTGGGTCCCGCTTTGTGCCCCCTTTGTTCCCCTCTGTGTCCTGCTGTGTACCCTGCTGTGTCCCCACTGTGTCCCGCTGTGTCCCCGCTGTGTCCCGCTGTGTCCCCGCTGTGTAAAGCTGGGTCCCCCTTTGTGTCCCGCTGTGTCCCCCACTGTGTCCCCGCTGTGTCCCGCTGTGTCCCCCTGTGTCCTGCTGTGTCCCCTGCTGTGTCCCCCGCTGTGTCCCGCTGTGTCCCGCTGTGTCCTTGCTGTGTCCCCTGCTGTGTCCCCTGCTGTGTCCCGCTTTGTCCTCGATGTGTCCCCTGCTATATCCCGCTGTGTTCCCCGCTCTGTCCCGCTGTGTCCCCGCTGTGTCCCGCTGTGTCCCCCGCTATATCCTGCTCTGTCCCCCGCTGTGTCCCGCTGTGTCCCTGCTGTATCCCCGATGTGTCCCACTGTGTACCCCGCTGTGTCCGGCTCTGTCCCGCTGTGTCCCCCGCTGTGTTCCCCTCTGTGCCCTGCTGTGTCCGGCTGTGTCTCGCTGTGTACTAGCTGTGTCCCCGCTGTGTCCCGCTGTGTCCTCGCTGTGTCCCAGCTGTGTCCCGCTGTGTCCCCGTTGTTCCCCGGTTTGTCCCCACTGTCCCCCACTGTGTCCCTCGCTGTGTACTGCTGTGTCCCCCGCTGTGTCCCGCTGTGTCCCGCTGTGTCCTTGCTGTGTCCCCTGCTGTGTCCCCTGCTGTGTCCCGCTTTGTCCTCGTTGTGTCCCCTGCTATATCCCGCTGTGTTCCCCGCTGTGTCCCCACTGTGTCCCGCTGTGTCCCCCGCTATATCCTGCTCTGTCCCCCGCTGTGTCCCGCTGTGTCCTTGCTGTATCCCCGATGTGTCCCACTGTGTACCCCGCCGTGTCCCGCTCTGTCCCCCTGTGTCCCCCGCTGTGTTCCCCTCTGTGTCCTGCTGTGTCCGGCTGTGTCCCGCTGTGTACTAGCTGTGTCCCCCTGTGTCCTCGCTGTGTCCCAGCTGTGTCCCGCTGTGTCCCCGTTGTTCCCCGTTTGTCCCCACTGTCCCCCACTGTGTCCCTCGCTGTGTACCGCTGTGTCCCCCGCTGTATTCCGCTGTGTCGCTGCTGTGTCCTCTGTGTCCCCGCTGTGTCCCCGGTGTGTCCCGCTGTGTCCCCGCTGTGTCCCCGCTGTGTCCCCGCTGTGTCCCCTCTGTGTCCCATTCTGTCCAAACTGTGTCCCGCTTTGTCCCACTGTGTCCCCCGCTGTGTCCCGCTGTGTGCTGCTGTGTACAACCTGTGTCCCGCTGTGTACCTCTGTGTCACTGTTGTGTCTCCCTGCTGTCCCCCACTGTGTCCCCACTGTGTTCCTCTTTGTCCCCGCTGTGTCCCCGCTGTGTCTCCCTGCTGTACCCCGCTGTGTCCCCTCTGTGTCCCACTGTGTTCCGCTGTGTCCTCGCTGTGTCCCCGCTGTTTCCCGCTGTGTCCTGCTGTCTGAGCTGTGTCCCCGCTGTCCCCTGCTGTGTCCCCTGCTGTGTCCCCGCTGTGTCCAGCTGTGTCCCGTTTTGTCCCGCTCTGTCCCGCTGTGTCCCCGCTTTGTCTCCCGCTTTGTCCCCACTGTGTCCCGCTGTGTCCCGCTGTGTCCCGTTGTGTATTTGCTGTGTCCCCACTGTGTCCTGCTGTGTCCCTCTGTGTCCCCGCTGTCCCCCGCTGTGTCCCCTGCTGTGTCCCCCGCTGTGTCCCCGCTGTGTCCTCACTGTGTCCCCACTAGATCCCGCTCTGTCCCGCTGTGTCCCCGCTGTGTCCCGCTGTGTCCCGCTGTGTCCCTGGTGTGTCCTCACTGTGTAACCGCTAAGTCCCTCTGTGTCCCTGCTGTGTCCCACTGTGTCCCCCGCTGTTTCCCCGCTGTGTCCCCGCTGTGTCCTCCTGTGTCCCGCTGTGTCCTCGCTGTGTCCTTCTGTATGCCGCTGTTTCCCCCGCTGTGTCCCCGACTATTTCCCCGCTGTGACTTGCTGTGTCCATGCTGTGTCCCCCGTAGTGTCCCGCTGTATCCCGCTGTGTCCCCCGCTGTGTTCCCCGCTGTGTCCCACTGTGTCTTCTCTGTGTCCCCGCTGTGTTCCGCTGTGTCGGGCTGTGTCCCGCTGTGTTCTGCTGTGTCCGCCTCTG
>NW_012299919.1:0-3641 GCF_000151885.1 Dipodomys ordii | reverse complement strand
GCAGGTGGAGTAGTAGGAATAGTTTTATTTATCTGTTGTTATATGTTGATGAATAAGTATGGAGATGGAGAAGCAGATGCATTAGGACATGCACAAGCAGAAGGGAGATGCAGAAAGGATAAGCAGGAGTAGCAGTAGAAGCAGAAGTTGATGATGAAGCAGATGTAGGAGAAGGTGAAAGAGGAGAAGCAGAAGGAGAAGCAGAAGCAGAATGAGAAGCAGAAAGAGAAGCAGGAGAAGGACAAGAAGCAGAAGCAGGAGTAGCCGAAAGAGAAGAAGCAGAAGAAGCAGAAACATTTAGCAGTTAGGAGAAGCAGAAGCAGAAGGAGAAGCAGCAGAAGGAAGTAGAACCCAGAAATTCAGGCAGGAGAAACAGAAGAAGCAGAAGCAGAAGCAGAAGGAGAAGCAAAAAGAGAACCACAAGGAGTAGTAAAAGAAGCAGCAGAAGGAGAAGCAGCAGAAGAAGCAGAAAAACAAGCAGGAGAAGCAGAAGCAGAAAGAGAATTAGAAGTTGAAGAAGCAGAACCAGAAGAAGAAGCAGTAGAAGCATAAGAAGCAGAAGCAGGAGAAGCAGAAGCAGAAGAAAAAGAAGAAGCATTAGAAGCAGAAATAGAAGCAGAGGGAGAAACAGAAGAACGAGAAGGAGCAGCAGAAGGTGAAGCAGAAAGAGATGCAGAAGCAGAAAGAGAAGCAGAAACAGAAGGAGAAGTTTGAGAATCAGAAGAAGCAGAAGCAGAAAGAGAAGCAAAAGAGGGAAAAGGAGAAGCAGAAGCAGAAGGACAATCCGGAGAAACAGAAGAAGCAGAAGCGGGAGAAGCAGAAGAAGAAGAAGAAACAGAAGAAGGAGAAGCAGCAGAAGGAGAAGCAGAAGCAGAAGGAGAAGCAGAAATAGAAACAGAAGCAGAAGAAGCAGTTGCAGGAGAAGCAGAAAAAACAGAACAAGCCCAAGAAGCAGAAGGAGAACCTGAAGCAGAAGGACAAGCAGAAGCAGCACAAGCTGGAAAAGCAGAAGCAGAAGATACAGAAGAAGCAGAAGCAGAACGAGAAGCAGAAGAATAAGAAGGAGAAAGAGAAGGATTAGGAGTAGGAGGAGCAGAAGCAGAATTAGAAGCAGAAAGAGAAGCAGAAGGAGAAGCAGAAGGAGAAACAGAAGAAGCAGAAGCAGAAGCAGAAGCAGAATGAGAAGCAGAAGAGGGAGAAATTGAAGGAGAAGGAGAATGAGACGGAGAAGCAGAAGGAGAATTAGGAGAAGCAGAAGAAGGAGAAGCAGGAGAAGCAGAAGCAGAAGAAACAGAAGAAGGAGAAGAGCAGAAGCAGAAGGAGAAACAGAAGCAGAAGGAGAAGCAGAAGAAGCAGAAGCTGAAGCAGAAGAAACTGAAAAAGCAGAAAAAGAAGAAGAAGCAGAAGAAGAAGAAGCAGGAAAAGCAGAAGAAGAAGAAGGAGAAGGAGAAAGAGAAGGAGTAGGAGTAGGAGAAACAGACGGATAAGCAGAAGCAGAAAGAGAAGCAGAAAGAGAAGGAGAAGGAGAAGGAGAAGCAGGAGAAGCAGAAGAAGCAGAAGCAGGAGAAGCAGAAGAAGAATGAAAAGCAGAAGAAGGAGAAATTGAAACAGAAGAAGATGCAGAAGGAGAAGCAGAAGCAGAAGGAGAAGCAGAAGAAGGAGAAGGAGAAGCAGAAGGATAAGAATAAAGAGAAACAGAAGGAGAAGCAGGAGAAGCATAAGCAGAAGAAATAGAAGAAGGAGAAGAAACAGAAGCAGAAAGAGAAGCAGAAACAGAAGGAGAAGCAGAAATAGAAGCAGAAGAAGCCGAAGAAGCAGAAGCAGAACCTGAAGCGGAAGGAGAAGCAGAAGAAGCAGAATCTGGAGAAGAAGAAGGAGAACCAGAAGGAGAAGCAGAAGCAGAAAGAGAACCAAAAGCAGAAGGAGAAGCAGAAGGAGAAGCAGAAGAAACAGAAGAAGCAGAAGCAGTAGCAGAAGAAGCTGAAGATGCAGAAGCAGAAAGAGAAGCAGATGGAATAGCAGAAGAACGAGAAGGAGAAGGAGAAACAGAAGGAGAAGAAGAAGGAGAAGCAGAAGGAGAATCAGGAAAGGCAGAAGAAGCAGAATCGGACGGAGAAGCAGAAGAAGCAGAAGGAGAAGCAGAAAGAGAAGCAGGAGAAGCTGAAGAAGCAGGAGAAGAAGAAGCAGAAGAAACAGGTGAAGCGGAAGAAGCAGAAGCAGAATCTGAAGCAGAAGGAGAAACAGAAGAAGCACAATCTGAAGAAGAAGCAGAAGAAACAGAAATACTAGAATATGCAGAAGCAGAAGCACCAGGAGAAGTGAAGAAGAAGAAGGAGAAGGCGAAAGAGAAGGATTAGGAGTAGGAGAAGCAAAAGGATAAGCAGAAGCAGAAAGAGACGCAGAAGGAGAAGCAGCACGAGAAGTAGGAGAAGCAGGAGAAGCAGAAGCAAGAGAAGCAGAAGAAACAGAAGACGCAGAAGCAGAATGAGAAGCAGAAGGAGAAATTGAAGCAGAAGGAGAAGGAAAAGCAGAAGGAGAAGCAGAAGAAGGAGAAGGAGAAGGAGAAGCAGAAAGAGAAGCACAACGAGAAGCAGGAGAAGCAGAAGCAGGAGAAGCAGAAGCAGAAGAAACATAAGAAGGAGAAGAAGGAGAAGAAGAAGGAGAAGCAGAAACAGAAGGAAAAGCAGAAATAGAAGCAGGAGCAGCAGAAGAAGCAGCAGCAGGAGAAGCAGAAGCAGAAGAAGCCGTAGAAACAGAAGCAGAACCTGAAGCATAAGGAGATACAGGAGAAGCAGAAGAAACAGAATCTGGAGAAGCAGAAGGAGAAGCAGAAGCAGAAAGAGAAGCAAAAGCAGAAGGAGAAGCATAAGGAGAAGCAGAAGAAACAGAAAAGCAGAGGCAGTAGCAGAAGATGTAGAAGCAGAAGGAGAAGCAGAAGAAGGAGCAGGAGAAGGAAAAGCAGCAGGAGAAGCAGAAAGAGAAGCAGAAGGAGAAGCAGGAGATGCAGAAACAGGAGAAGCAGAAGCAGAAGAAACAGGAGAAGGACAAGAAGCAGAAGCAGAAGGAGATGCAGAAACAGAAGGAGAAGCAGAAGGAGAAGGAGGGAAAACAGAAGAAGCAGAAGCAGGAGAAGCAGAAGCATAAGAATGCGAAGAAGCAGAAGGAGAACCTGAAGCAGAAGGAGAAGCAGGAGAAGCAGAAGAAGCAGAATCTGGAGAAGCAGAAGGAGAAGCATAAGCAGAAAGAGAATCAAAAGCAGAAGGAGAAGCAGAAGAAACAGAAGAAGTAGAAGCAGTAGCAGGTGTAGCAGAAGCAGAAGGAAAAGCAGAAAAACAGGAAGGAGAAGGAGAAACAGAAGGAGAAGTAGAAGGAGAAGAAGAAAGAGAAGCAGGTAAAGCAGAAGAAGAAAAAGCAGAAGGAGAATCAGAAGGAGAAGCAGAAGAAGGAGAAGGAGAAACAGAAACAGAAGAAGATGCAGAAGGAGAAGCAAGAGAAGCAGAAGCAGAAGGAGAAGCAGAAGAAGCAGAATCTGGAGAAGCAGAAGGAGAAGTAGAAGTAGATAGAGAAGCATAAGCAGAAGGAGAAGCAGAAGATACAGAAGAAGCAGAGGCAGTAGCAGAAGAAGCAGAAGATTCAGCAGC
>NW_012299918.1:0-3641 GCF_000151885.1 Dipodomys ordii | reverse complement strand
GCAGAAGGAGAAGCAGAAGTAGAAGCAGAAGCGGAAAGAGAATCAAAAGCAGATTGGTTGAAGCAGAAGAAACAGAAGAAGTAGAAGCAGTAGCAGGTGTAGCAGAAGCAGAAGGAAAAGCAGAAAAATAGGAAGGAGAAGGAGAAACAGAAGGAGAAGTAGAAGGAGAAGCAGAAAGAGAAGCAGGTAAAGCAGAAGAAGAAACAGAAGGAGAATCACAAGGAGAAGCAGAAGAAGGAGAAGGAGAAACAGAAGCAGAAGAAGATGCAGAAGGAGAAGCAGGAGAAGCAGAAGACGCAGAAGCAGAAGGAGAAGCAGGAGAAGCAGAAGAAGCAGAATCTGGAGAAGCAGAAGGAGAAGCTGAAGCAGAAAGAGAAGCAAAAGCAGAAGGAGAAGCAGAAGAAACAGAAGAAGCAGAGGCAGTAGCAGAAGAAGAAGATTCAGAAGCTGAAGGAGAAGTAGAAGGAAAAGCAGAAGAACTAGAAGGAGAAGGAGAAGGAGAAACAGGAGTAGAAGCAGAAAGAGAAGCAGAAGAAGGAGCAGTAGGAGGAAAAGCAGCAGGAGAAACAGAAAGAGCAGCAGAAGGAGAAGCAGGAAATGCAGAAATAGGAGAAGAACAAGCAGAAGAAACAGGAGAAGGACAAGAAGCAGAAGCAGAAGGAGAAGCAGAAAGAGAAGGAGGGGAAGCAGAAGAAGCAGAAGCAGGAGAAGCAGAAGCATAAGAATCCGAAGAAGTAGAAGCAGAACCTGAAGCAGAAGGAGAAGCAGGAGAAGCAGAAGAAGCAGAATCTGGAGAAGCAGAATGAGAATCAGAAGGAGAAGCAGAAGCAGAAAGAGAATCAAAAGCAGAAAGAGAAGCAGACGAAACAGAAGAAGTAGAAGCAGTAGCAGTTGTAGCAGAAGCAGAAGGAAAAGCAGAAGAACAAGAAGGAGAAGGAGAAACAGAAGGAGAAGCAGAAGGAGAAGCAGAAAGAGAAGCAGGTAAAGCAGAAGAAGAAGAATCAGAAGGAGAAGCAGAAGAAGGAGAAGGAGAAGCAGAAGGAGAAGCAGAAGCAGAAGAAGATGCAGAAGGAGAAGCAGAAGAAGCAGAAGCGGAAGGAGAAGCAGGAAAAGCGGAAGAAGCGGAAGCTAAAGGAGAAGCAAAAGAAGGAGAAGGAGAAGCAGAGGCAGAAGAAGAAGCATAAGGACAAGCACAAGCAGAAGGAGATGCAGAAGGAGAAGCAGGAGAAGCAGAAGTAGCAGAAGATGAAGGAGAAGCAGAAGTAGGAGAAGGAGAAGGAGGAGAAGCAGAAGCAGAAGGAGAAGCAGAAGCAGAATGAGAAGCAGAAAGAGAAGCAGGAGGAGGACAAGAAGCAGAAGCAGGAGAAGCCGAAAGAGAAGAAGCAGAAACAGAAGCAGAAGGAGAAGCAGAAGCAGAAGGAGAAGCAGCAGAAGAAGTAGAACCAGAAATTCAGGCATGAGAAACAGAAGAAGCAGAAGCAGAAGGAGAAGCAAAAAGAGAAGCAGAAGGGGAAGTAGAAAAAACAGAAGAAGCAGAAAAACAAGCAGGAGAAGCAGAAGCAGGAAGAGAAGTAGAAGCAGAAGAAGCAAAAGAAGAAGAAGAAGAAGCAGTAGAAGCATAACAAGCAGAAGCAGGAGAAGCAGAAGCAGAAGAAAAAGAAGAAGCATAAGAAGCAGAAGCAGAGGGAGAAACAGAAAAAGGAGAAGGAGCAGCAGAAGGTGAAGCAGAAGGAGATGCAGAAGCAGAAAGAGAAGCAGAAATAGAAGGAGAAGAAGAAGGAGAAGTTGGAGAATCAGAAGAAGCAGAAGCAGAAAGAGAAGCAGAAGAAGGAGAAGGAGAAGCAGAAGGAGAAGGACAAGCAGGAGAAGCAGAAGAAGAAGAAGCGGGAGTAGCAGAAGAAGAAGAAGAAACAGAAGAAAGAGAAGATGCAGAAGGAGAAGCAGAAGCAGAAGGAGAAGCAGAAAGAGAAGCAGAAGAAGCAGTAGCAGGAGAAGCAGAAGCAGAAGAAACAGAAGAAGCCGAAGAATCAGAAGGAGAACCTGAAGCAGAAGGAGAAGCAGAAGCAGCAGAAGCTGGAAAAGCAGAAGCAGAAGAAACCGAACAAGCAGAAGAAGCAGAAGCAGAAGGAGAAGCAGAAGAAGAGGGAGAAAGAGAAGGATTAGGAGTAGGAGGAGCAGAAGCAGAATAAGAAGCAGAAAGAGAAGCAGAAGGAGAAACAGAAGCAGAAGCAGGAGAAGCAGAAGCAGAAGCAGAAAGAGAAGCACAAGAAGGAGGAATTGAAGGAGAAGGAGAATGAGACGGAGAATCAGAAAGAGAAGTAGGAGAAGCAGAAGAAGAAGAAGCAGGAGAAGCAGAAACAGAAGAAACAGAAAAAGCAGAAGAAGCAGAAGAAGAAGCAACAGGAGAAGCAGAAGAAGAAGAAGGAGAAGGAGAAAGAGAAGGATTAGGAGTAGGAGAAACAGAAGGATAACGAGAAGGAAAAGCAGAAGGAGAAGCAGAAAGAGAAGCAGGAAAAGCAGAAGAAGCAGAAGCAGGAAAAGCAAAAGAAACAGGAGAAGGACAAGAAGCAGAAGCAGAAGGAGAAGCAGAAACAGAAGGAGAAGCAGAAAGAGGAGGGGAAGCAGAAGAAGCAGAAGCAGGAGAAGCAGAAGCATAAGAATCCGAAGAAGCAGAGGCAAAACCTGAAGCAAAAGCGGAAGCAGGAGAAGCAGAAGAAGCAGAATCTGGAGAAGCAGAATGAGAAGCTGAAGGAGAAGCAGAAGCTGAAAGAGAATAAAACAGAAGGAGACGCAGAAGAAACAGAAGATGCAGTAGCAGTTGCAGCAGAAGCAGAAGGAGAAGCAGAAAGAAAAGCAGAAGAACGAGAAGGAGAAGGAGAAACAGAAGGAGAAGCAGAAGGAGAAACAGAAGCAGAAGGAGAAGCAGAAGGAGAAACAGAAGCAGAAGAAGCAGCAGAAGGAGAAGCAGAAGCAGAAGAAGATGCAGAAGGAGAAGCAGGAGAAGCAGAAGAAGCAGAAGCAGAAGGAGAAGTAGAAGTAGGAGAAGGAAGAGCCGCAGAAAATAGGAGAAGGAGAAGCAGAAGCAGAATGAGAAGCAGAAAGAGAAGCAGTAGAAGCAGAAGAAGCAGGAAAAGTAGAAGCAGAAGAAAGAGAAGAAGAAGAAGAAGAAGAAGAAGAAGAAGAAGAAGAAGAAGAAGAAGAAGAAGAAGAAGAAGAAGAAGAAGAAGAAGAAGAAGAAGAAGAAGAAGGAGGAGTTTCCTTAGCATAATTCAACTTTCCCTTCTTGTCATACTTCGCACTGTTGTGTGCTTGAAACCGCCCACTTTTGCTCTGGTCTAGGTTCGCGAGCTTTTTATAGATCGGTAGCCTGCTTTTAGTCATTTCCGATTGTGTATAGGGTCTCCCTTATTATGGCTCTTGATTCGGCTGCGTTATGACGCCTGTTTCTGTATCTGCTTACGCTTTAGAGTGGGATTCTGGTCTGTCACCTTGGGTTTGGGTACGTCCTCCCTTTTCCTCCTCTCTCTTGTACTTCCCTCTTGTACGGTCCTCTTCCCGCTTGTGCGTTCTCTCGATGACATAGTCAGTGTACCAAGTCTACGAACTCTTCTTCCATTTCTATTCTTTCCTGAACTAGATCA
>NW_012299917.1:0-3642 GCF_000151885.1 Dipodomys ordii | reverse complement strand
GCGGGACACAGCGGGGGACACAGGAGAACACAGCGGGGGACACAGCGGGACACAGCGGGGAACACAGCGAGGACACAGTGGGTGACACAGCGGGACACAGCGTCGATACAGCGGGCACACAGCGTTACACAGCGTGGTACACAGCTGTGGACACAACGGGACACAGTGGGGGCACAGCGGGGAAAAAGCGTGAGACACAGCAGGGGACAGAGCTGGAGACAGTGGGGGACACAGCGAGGACACAGCAGGACACAGCGTTGACACAGCGGGGTCTCAGCGGGGGACACAGCGGGAGACAAAGAGGGACACCACGGAACACAGCGGGACACAGCAGGAAACAGCAGTGATACTGCGTGGACACAGTGGGACACAGCGGGGGACACAGCGGGACACAGAGGGGGACAGAGCGGGACACAGTGGGGGACAGAGCGTGGGACACAGCGAGACACAGCGGGGACAAAGCTGGTCACAGCGGGGTACACAGAGGTACACAGCGGGGACGCAGTGGGGAAACAGCGTGACACAGCAGGACACAGCGGGACACAGCGGGGGACACAGCGGGACATAGCGGGGGACACAGCGGGGGACACAGCGGGACACATCGGGACACTGCGGGGGACACAGGGAGGACACAGCAGGACACAGCGGGGGACAGAGCGAGGACACATTGGGACACATTGGGACACAGCGTGATTCAGCGGGGGACACAGCAGTATACAGCGGGACAAAGCGGAACACAGCAGGGACACAGCGGGACACAGCGGGACACAGCGGGGACACAGTGGGACACAGCGGGAAAAAGCGGGAGACACAGCGGGACACAGCGGGACACAGCGGGACACAGCGGGACACAGCGGGACACAGCGGGACACAGCAGGCACACAGCGGTGGACATAGCGACACACAGTGGTGGTCCCAGTGAGGACACAGCAGGACACAGCAGGGACACAGCGAGGACACAGCTGGGGACACAGCGGTGGACACAGCGGGACACAGCGGGGAACACAGCGAGGACACAGCGGGACACAGCGGGACACAGCGTCGATACAGCGGGGACACAGCGTTACACAGCATGGTACACAGCGTGGTACACAGCTGTGGACACGACGGGACACAGTGGGGGCACAGCCGGACACAGCGGTACACAGTGGGACACAGCGGGGACAAAGCGTGAGACACAGCGGGGGACAGAGAGGGAGACAGTAGGGGACTCAGCGAGGACACAGCGGCACACAACGGGACACAGCGGGAAACAGAGGTGAACCTGCGGGGGCACAGCGGGACACAGCGGGACACAGCGGGGACACAGCGAGGACACAGCGGCACACAAAGGGACACAGCGGGAAACAGAGGTGAACCTGCGGGGACACAGCGGGACACAGTGGGGGACACAGCGGGACACAGTGTGGGACACAGTGGTGAAACAGCGGGACACAACGGGACACAGCAGGGGGACACAGCGAGGACACAGCGGGACACAACGGGACACAGCAGGGGGACACAGAGAGGACACCACGGAACACAGCGGGACACAGCGGGAAACAGAGGTGAAGCTGCGGGGACACAGCGGGACACAGTGGGAGACACAATGCGAAACAGCGGGGACACAGCGGGATACAGTGGGGGACAGAGTGTGGGACACAGCGAGACACAGCGGGGACAAAGCTGGACACAGCGAGGTACACAGAGGGACACAGCGGGGACGCAGCGGGGAAACAGCGTGCCACAGCAGGACACAGCGGGAAACAGCCGGGGACACAGCGAGGACACAGCGGCACAGAACGGGGGACACAGCAAGGACACAGTGGGACACAGCGGGGGACACAGCGAGACATAGCGGGGGACACAGCGGGGGACACAGAGGGACACAGCGGTACACAGCGGGGGACACAGGGAGGACACAGCGGGACACAGCGGGGGACATAGCGAGGACACATTGGGACACAGCGGGGACACAGCGGGACTCAGCGGGGCACAGCGTGGACACAGCAGGGACACAGCGGGGGACACAGCGGGACACAGCGGGGGACACAGGGAGGACACAGCGGGACCCAGGTGAACCCAGCGTCGATATGGCAGGGACAAAGCAGGACACAGCGGGGGACACAGCGGGACACAGGGGGGAACACAGCGAGGACACAGCGGGACCCAGGGCGACACAGCGTCGATACAGCGGGGACACAGCATTACACAGCGTGGTACACAGCTGTGAACACAACAGAACACAGCGAGGACACAGAGGGACACAGCGGGACACAGCGGGGACACTGCGGGAACATAGTGGGACACAGCGGGGTACACAGCGGGACACAGCGCTACACAGCTAGGGACACAGCAGGGACAAAGCGGCAGACAGCGGGGGACACATCGAGGACACAGCGGGACACAGCGGCGACACAGAGGGGACTCAGCGGGACAAAGCGGGGGACAGCGGAGACAGAGAGGGGCCAAAGAGAGACGCAGCGGTGACACAGCTGGACACAACGTAGTACACAGCAGGACACAGCCGGGCACACAGCGGGGACACAGCAGGGACCAAGCGGGACATAGCGGGACACAGCGGAACACAGCAGGGGACACAGCGGGACACAGCAGGGGACCCAGCTAGGACACAGCGGGACACAGCGGGGGACACAGCTGGGGACACAGCGGGACACAGCGGGGAACTCAGCCAGGACCCAGCGGGACCCAGCAGGACACAGCGTCGATACAGCAGGGACACAGTGTTACACAGCGTGGTACCCAGCTGTGGACACAACGGGACAGAGTGGGGGCACAGCGAGACACAGCGGGACACAGCGAGGACACAGCGGGACACATTGGTGACACAGCGGGGGACACAGCAGGACACAGCAGCGGACACAGCGGGGGACACAGCGGGACACAGCGCGACACAGCAGGGGACCCAATGGGGACACAGCAGGACACAGCAGGGGACACAGCGAGGACACAGCGGAACATAGCGGAGGACACAGAGAGGACACAGCGGGACACAGCGAGACAAAGCGGGACAGAGCGTGGACACAGCAGTAGACAGAGCGGGACATAGCAGGGGACACAGCTGGGGACACAACGGGACACAGCAGGGGACACAGCGAGGACAGAGCGGGACACAGCGGGACACAGCGGGAACACAGCGTCGATACAGCGGGGACACAGCGAGACCCCGCACAGGAAGGAAACAGCGGGACCCAGTGGGACACAGTGTCGATACAGCGGGACACAACGGGGTACACATCTGGGGACACAACAGGACACAGCGGGGGACACAGAGTACACAGCGGGACATAGCGGGGGACACAGCGGGACCCAAAGGGAGACCCAGCGAGGACACAGCGGGACACAGCGGGGGACACAGGAGAACACAGCGGGGGACACAGCGGGACACAGCGGGGAACACAGCGAGGACACAGTGGGTGACACAGCGGGACACAGCGTCGATACAGCGGGCACACAGCGTTACACAGCGTGGTACACAGCTGTGGACACAACGGGACACAGTGGGGGCACAGCGGGGAAAAAGCGTGAGACACAGCAGGGGACAGAGCTGGAGACAGTGGGGGACACAGCGAGGACACAGCAGGACACAGCGTTGACACAGCGGGGTCCAGCGGGGGACACAGCGGGAGACAAAGAGGGACT
>NW_012299916.1:0-3642 GCF_000151885.1 Dipodomys ordii | reverse complement strand
CCGCTGTGTCCCACTGTGTCCCGCTGTGTCCGGCTGTGCCCCCACTGTGTCCCGTTGTGTCCACAGTGTGTACCACGCTGTGTAACGCTGTGTCCCCGCTGTATCGACGCTGTGTCCCGCTGTGTCCTCGCTGTGTTCCCCGCTGTGTCCCGCTGTGTCCCCCCCTTTGTCCTCGCTGTGTCCCCCACTGTGACCTGCTGTGTCCTCGCTGTGTCCCCCACTGGGTCCCGGTGGGTCGTGCTGTGTCCTCGCTGTGTCCACCGCTGTGTCCCGTTGTGTCCCCAGCTGTGTCCCCCGCTATGTCCCGATGTGTCTACTGCTGTGTCCATGCTATGTCTTGCTGTGTCGCGCTGTGTCCCCTGCTGTGTCCGCTGCTGTGTCCTGCTGTTTTCCCCGCTGTGTCACCAATGTGTCCCGCTGTGTCCTCGCTGTGTCCCCACTCTGTCCCGTTGTGTCCACAGCTGGGTACCACGCTGTGTAACCCTGTGTCCCCGCTGTATCGACTCTGTGTCCTGCTGGGTCCCGTTGTGTCCTCGCTGTGTTCCCCGCTGTGTCCCTCTGTGTCCCCAGCTGTGTCCCCTGCCGTGTCCCGCTCTGTACTCGCTGGGTCTCCCGCTGTGTCCCGCTGTGTACCACGCTGTGTTTCGCTGTGTCCCGCTATGTCCAGCTCGGTCCCTGCTGTGTCCCGCTGTGTGCCTGCTGTGTCCCGCTGTGTACTCCGTTGTGTCCAGCTGTATCACCGCTGTGTCTCGCTTTCGCCCCTCTCTGTCTCCGCTGTCCCCTGCTGTGTCCCCCGCTGTGTCCCGCTGTGTGCCGCTGTGTCCCCCACTTTGTCCTGCTGAGTCCCCTCTGTGTCACCGCTGTGTCGCGCTGTGTACCCCGCTGTGTCCCACTATGTTCCCGCAGTGTCCCCGCTGTGTACCGCTCTTTCCCGCTTTGTCCTCTCTGTGTCCCCCGCAGTGTCCCGTTGTGTCCCCAGCTGTGGACCCCGGTGTGTCCCGCTGTGTCCCCGCTGTAACGACGCTGGGTCCCGCTGGGTCACGCTATGTCCTCCCTGTGTTCCCCGCTGTGTCCCGTTGTGTCCCCAGCTGTGTACCTCGCTGTGTCCCGCTGTGTCCCAGCAGTATCTACGCTGGGTCCCGCTGGGTCCCGCTGTGTCCTCCCTGTGTCCCACGCTGTGTCCCTCTGTGTCCGCCACTGTGTCCCGCTGTGTCTACTGCTTTGTCCCCGCTGTGTCCCGCTGTGTACCCCTCTGTGTCTCCCGCTGTGTCCCGCTGTGTCCCCCGCTGTGACCCGCTGTGTCCCGCTGTGTCCCCCACTGTGTCCCTGCTGTCTCCCCGGTGTGTCCCACTGTGTCCCGCTGTGTACTGCTGTGTCTCCCGCTGAGTTCCGCTGTGTCCCGCTGTGTCCCCAGTGTGTGCCCGCTGTGTCCCTCTGTGTACCCCGCTGTGTCCAGCTGTGTCCCCACTGTGTCCCGCTGTGTCCCCTGTCCCTTGCTGTCCCCCGCTGTGTCCCCCGCAGTGCCCCGCTGTGTCTCGCTGTGTCCCTGCTTTGTCCTGCTTTGCCCCTGCTGTGTCACCGTTCTGTCCCGCTGTGTCACACTGTGTCCCGTGTTGTCCCGCTTTTTCCCCCGCTGTGACCTCGCTATGTTTCCAGCTGTGTCCCGCTGTGTACCACTCTGTGTCCCCCGTTGTGTCCCGCTGTGTACCCGCTGTGTCCCTCTATGTTCCCTCAGTGTCCCAGCTGTGTCCCGCTGTGTCCTCGCTGTGTCCACCGCTGTGTCCCGTTGTGTCCCCAGCTGTGTACCCCGCTATGTCCCGCGGTGTCCCCGCTGTATCGACGCTGTGTCCTGCTGGGTCCCGCTGTGTCCCCCGATGTGTCCCTTTGTGTCCCCAGCTGTGTACTCCGCTGTGTCCCGCTGTGTACCCCACTGTGTCCCGCTATGCTCCCGCAGTGTCCCCGCTGTGTCCCCCGTTGTGTCCCTGCTGTGTCCCCGCTGTGTCCCGCTGTGTCCCGCTGTGTCCCGCTGTGTCCTCGATATGTCCACGCTGTGTTCCGCTGTGTCCCCCGCTGTGTCCCGCTGTGTCCCGCTGTGTCCCCCGCTGTGTGCCCTCTGTGTCCCGCTGTGTACCACGCTGTGTCCAGCAGTTTCCCCGCTGTGTCCTACTTTGTCCCCTCTCTGTCCCCTGCTGTATCCCGCTGTGTCCCGCTATGTCCCTGCAGTGTCCCCGCTGTGTCCCGCTGTGTCCCACTCTGTCCCGTGGTGTCTAAGTTTGTCCCCCGCTGTGTCCCCTGGTGTATCCCCGCTGTGTCCCGCTGTGTCCCCCACTGGTTCCCGCTGTGTCTACTGCTGTGTCCCCGCTGTGTCCCGCTGTGTCCTCGCTGTGTCCCCCGCTGTGTTCCGTTGGGTCCTCGCTGTGTCCCAAGATGTGTCCCGTTGTGTCCCCAGCTG
Source organism: Dipodomys ordii (assembly GCF_000151885.1). Taxonomy (NCBI): domain Eukaryota; kingdom Metazoa; phylum Chordata; class Mammalia; order Rodentia; family Heteromyidae; genus Dipodomys; species Dipodomys ordii. The sequence continues at coordinate 1,190 of NW_012299916.1, read as the reverse complement.
TGTCCCCGCTCTGTCCAGCTGTGTTTCCGCTGTGTCCCTGCTGTGTCCCCACTGTGTCCTGCTCTATACTGCAGTGTCCCCCGCTGAGTCCCGCTGTGTCCCCGCTGTGTCCCGCTGTGTCCCCCATGTGTCCCGCGCTGTGTCCCACTGTGTCCCCCAATGTTTCCCCTGCTGTGTCCGGCTGTGTCCCCCGCTGTGTCCCGCTGTGTCCACTGCTGTGTCCCCGCTGTGTCCCTCTTTTTCCCCAGCTGTGTCCCGCTGTGTCCTCACTGGGTCCACCACTGTGTCCCGCTGTGTCCCCCGCTGTGTCGCGATGTGTCCGGCTGTGTCCCGCTCTGTCCCCGCTGTGCCCCTCTGTGTCCCCGCTGTGTGCCTGCTGTGTCCCGCTGTGTCTCCCGCTTTGTCCCACTGTGTCCCTTTGTGTCCTTGCTGTGTCCCGCTGTGTCCCGCTGTGTCCCCGCTGTGTGCCCGCTGTGTCCCGCTGTGTACCCCGCTGTGTCCAGCTGTGTCACCGCTGTGTCTCGCTGTGGCCACTCTCTGTCTCCACTGTCCCTCGCTGTGTGCCCCGCTGTGGCCCGCTGTGGCCCGCTGTGTCCCCCACTTTGCCCTGCTGTGTCCCGCAGTGTCGCCGCTGTGTCCCGCTGTGTAACACTGTGTCCCATGGTGTCCCACTTTGTCCCACAATGTGTCCCCCGCTGAGTACCCTCTGTGTCGCCGCTGTGTCCCACTGTGTCCTCGCTGTGTCCCCCGCTGTGTCCCGCTGTGTCCTCCCTGTGTCCCCCGCTGTGTCCCGCTGTGTCCTCGCTGTGTTCCCCGCTGTGTCCAGCTGTTTCCCCCACTGTGTCCCCCACTGTGTCCTTGCTGTGTCCCCCGCTGTGTCCCGCTGTGTCCCGCTGTGTCCTCGCTATGTCCCCCTCTGTGTCCCGTTGTGTTCCCCGCCGTGTCCCGCTGTGTCCCGCTGTGTCCCGCTGCGTCCCCCCTGTGTCCCGCTGTGTCCCGCTTTGTCCCCCACTGTGTCCCGCAGTGACCACGTTGTGTCCCGCTTTGTCCCTGCTGTGTACCCCGCTGTGTCCCCCACTGTGTCTCTCGCTGTGTCCCGCTGTGTCCCCGGCTGTGTCCCCACTGTGTCACGCTGTGATTCGCTGTGTCATGGCTGTGTCCTTGCTCTGTCTCCCTCAGTGTCCAGCTGT
>NW_012299915.1:0-3642 GCF_000151885.1 Dipodomys ordii | reverse complement strand
GCTTCTTCTCCTTGTTCTGTTTCTTCTGCTTCTGCTTTTCCAGCCTCTGCTGCTTCTGCTTGTCCTTCTGCTTCAGGTTCTCCTTCTGCTTCTTGGGCTTCTCCTGTTTCTTCTGCTTCTGCTTCTCCTGCTACTGGTTCTTCTGCTTCTCTTTCTGCTTCACCTTCTGCTTCTGCTTCTCCTTCTGCTCCTTCTCTTTCTTCTGTTTCTTCTTCTTCTGCTTCTCCTGCTTCTGCTTCTTCTGCTTCAGCTGCTTGTCCTTCTCCTTCTGCTTCTCCTTCTTCTCCTTCTCTTTCTGCTTCTGCTTCTGCTTCTTCTGATTCTCCAACTAATCCTTCTTCTTCCCGTTCTGTTTCTGCTTCTCTTTCTGCTTCTGCATCTCCTTCTGCTTCACCTTCTGCTGCTCTTTCTCCTTCTTCTGTTTCTCCATCTGCTTCTGCATCTTATGCTTCTTTATTTCTTCTATATCTGCTTCTCCTGCTTCTGCTTCTTATGCTTCTACTGCTTCTTCTTCTGCTTCTGCTTCTTCTGCTTCTACTTCTCTTTGTGCTTCTGCTTCTCCTGCTTGTTTTTCTGCTTCTTCTGCTGCTTCTCCTTGTGCTGCTTCTTCTCCTTCTCCTTCTCCTTCTCTTTTTGCTTCGCCTTCTGCTTCTGCTTCTTCTGTTTCTCCTGCCTGAATTTCTAATTCTACTTCTTCTGCTGCTTCTTCTTCTGCTTCTGCTTCTACTTCTGATTCTGATTCTGCTTCTTCTGCTTCTTCTCTTTCGGCTTCTCCTGCTTCTGCTTCATGTGCTTCTCCTGCTTCTCTTTCTGCTTCTCATTCCACTTCTGCTTCTCCTTCTGCTTCTGCTTCTCCTCCTTCTCCTTCTCCTACTTCTGTTTCTCCTTCAACTTCTGCTTCTTCTGCTTCTCCTTCTGCATCTCCTTCTGCTTCTCCCTTCTCCTTCTTTTGCTTCTTCTGCCTCTGCTTCTCCTTCTCCTTTTCCTGCTTCTCCTTCTGCTTCTGCTTCTTCTGTTTTCCTTCTGCATATTTTTCTGCTTCTGCTTCTCCTTCTCCTTCTTCTGCTTCTCCTTCTTATTCTTCTTCTGCTTCTTCTTCTTCTGTTTTACCTGCTTCTCTTTCTGCTTCTCCTTCTGCTTCTCCTTCTGTTTCTCCTTCTCCTTCTTGTTCTTCTGCTTTTCCTTCTGCTTCTCGTTCTGCTTCTGCTACAACTGCTACTGCTTCTACTTCTTCTGTTTCTTCTGCTTCTCCTTCTGCTTTTGATTCTCTTTCTGCTTCTGCTTCTCCTTCTGATTCTCATTCTGCTTCTCCAGATTCTGCTTCTTCTGCTTCTCCTGCTTCTCCTTCTCCCTGAGGTTCTCCTTCTGCTTCTTCGGATTCTTATGCTTCTGCTTCTCCTGCTTCTGCTTCTTCTACTTCCCCTCATCTCTTTCTGCTTCTCCTTCTGCTTCTGCTACTTGTCCTTCTCCTGTTTCTTCTGCATGTTCTTCTCCTGTTTCTGCATTTCCTGCTTCTCCTTCTGCTGCTCTTTCTGTTTCTCCTGTTGCTTTTCCTTCTACTGCTACTTCTTCTGCTTCTCTTTCTGCTTCTACTCCTGTTTCTCCTTCTCCTTCTCCTTCTAGTTCTTCTGCTTCTCCTTCTGCTTCTGAATCTTCTGTTTCTTCTGCTACTGCCTCTGGTTCTTCTGTTTCTTATGCTTCTCCTTCTGCTTTTGCTTCTCTTTCTGCTTCTGCTTCTCCTTCTGCTTCTCCAGATTCTGCTTCTTCTGCTTCTCCTGCTTCTCCTTCTGCTTCTTCTGCTTCTCCTGCTTCTCCTTCTGCATCTTCTTCTGCTTCTGTTTCTCCTTCTTCTTCTGCTTCTCCTTCTGATTCTCCTTCTGCTTTTTCTTCTTCTGCTTTACCTGCTTCTCTTTCTGCTTCTCCTTCTACTTCTCCTTCTGTTTCTCGTTCGCCTTCCTGTTTTTCTGCTTTTCCTTCTGCTTCTGCTACACCTGCTACTCCTTCTACTTCTTCTGTTTCTTCTGCTTCTCCTTCTGCTTTTGATTCTCTTTCTGCTTCTGCTTCTCCTTCTGCTTCTCCAGATTCTGCTTCTTCTGCTTCTCCTGCTTCTCCTTCTGCTTCAGGTTCTCCTTCTGCTTCTTCGCATTCTTATGCTTCTGCTTCTCCTGCTTCTGCTTCTTCTGCTTTCCCTCCTTCTCCTTCTGCTTCTCCTTCTGTTTCTGCATCTCCTTCTGCTTCTGCTTTTTGTCCTTCTCCTGTTTCTTCTGCTTCTGCTTCTCCTGTTTCTGCATCTCCTGCTTCTCCTTCTGCTGCTCTTTCTGCTTCTGCTGCTGCTTTTCCTTCTCCTGCTCCTTCTTCTGCTTCTCTTTCTGCTTCTCCTTCTGTTTCTCCTTCTCCTTCTCGTTCTTCTGCTTTTCCTTCTGCTTCTCCTGCTGCTTCTCCAGATTCTGCTTCTTCTGCTTCTACTGCTTCTCCTTCTGCTTCAGGTTCTGCTTCTGCTTCTTCGGCTTCTTCTGCTTCTGCTTCTCCTGCTGCTGCTTCTTCTGCTTCTTCTGTTTTTTCTGTTTCTGCTTCTCCTGCTTCTGCTTCTCCTGCTTCTCGTTCTGCTTCTTTTTCTGCTTCTCCTTCTCCTTCTTCTGCTTATCCTTCTGCTTCTGCTTCTGCTTCTCCTTCTGCTTCTGCTTCAATTTCTCCTTGTGATTCTCATTCTGCTTATGCGTCTTCTGTTTCTTCTGCTTCTCCTGCTTCTCCTACTTCTCGTGCTGCTTCTCCTTCTGCGTCTCTTTCTGCTTCTGCTTATCCTTTTGCTTCTCCTACTCCTAATCCTTCTCTTTCGCCTTCTCCTTCTTCTTCTTCTGCTTCTCCTGGTGCTTCTGCTTCTGCTTATTCTACTATTTCTGTTTCTTCTGCTTCTGCTTCAGATTGTGCTTCTTCTGTTTCTCCTTCTGCTTCAGATTCTGCTTCTGCTTCTTCGGCTTCTCCTGTTTCTCCTGCTTCTGCTTCTCCTGCTTCTTCTGCTTCTCCTGCTTCTCTTTCTGCTTCTCCCTCTGCTTATGCTTCACCTTCAGCATCTGCTTCTGCTCTTCTCCTTCTTCTGTTTCTTTTGCTTCTGTTTATTCTGCTTCTTCTTCTTCTGTTTCTTCTGATTCTAATTCTGCTTCTCTTTCTTCTCCTATTTCTGCTTCTACTTTCTGCTTCTTCTGATTCTCCTGCTTCTCCTTCTTGTTCTCCATCTGTTTCTGCTTCTTCTTTCTGCTTCTGCTTCTCCTTCTTCTGCTTCTCCCACTGCTTCTGCTTCTGATTCATATTTCTGCTTCTCCACTGCTTCTGCTCCTGTTTCTGCTTCTTCTTCTTCAACTACATCTCCTTATGCTTCTCCTTCTTCTTCTCCATCTTCTTCTACTTCTTCTTCGTCTTCTTCTTCGTCTTCTTCAACATCTTCATCTTCATCGCCCACGGTTTGAGTTCAAGCCCCAGGATTGGCAAACAACAAAAAGAATATAGAATACAAATAATGACCCAAAACATTGGCTTTAGGTATATCCTATTGGAATAAATCATAAATACATATATGATATGTACATACCTGGATATATGTATGTGTGTGCTTGATGGATATATAGTATATGGAATAAATCATAA
>NW_012299914.1:0-3642 GCF_000151885.1 Dipodomys ordii | reverse complement strand
GTCCCAAGCTGTGTTCCGCTGTGTCCCCCGCTGTGTCCCGCTGTGTCCCCGCTGTGTCCCGCTGTGTCCCCCGCTGTGTCCCGCTGTGTCCTGCTGTGACTGCTCTGTCCCCACTGTATTGATGCTGTGTCCCGGTGTGTCCTGCTGTGTCCGCGCTATGTTCCCGGCTGTGTCCCGTTGTGTACCCCTCTGTGTCCCCCGCTGTGTCCCGCAGTATCCCCGGCTGTGACCCGCTGTGTCCCGCTGTGTCCCCCGCTGTGTCCCCACTGTGTCCCCCGCTGTGTCCTGCTGTGTCCCGCTATGTCGCCCGCTTTCTCCCGCTGTGCCCCTGCAGTGTCTCCGCTGTGTCACACTGTGTCCCACTGTGTCCCGTGTTGTCCTGCATTGGCCCCCGCTGTGACCTCGCTGTGTTTCTCTCTGTGTCCCGCTGTGTACCCTTCTGTGTCCCCCGCTGTGTCCTGCTGTATACCCCGCTGTGTCCAGCTGTGTCCTCGCTGTGTCCTCCGCTGTCTCCTGCTTTGTCCCACGCTGTGTCCCGCTGTGACCCACTGTGTCCTCGCTGTGTCCCCCGCTGTGTCCCGTAGTGTCCCCGCTGTGTCCACTGCTGTGTCACGCTGTTTACCCCGCTGTGTCTCGCTATGTTCCCGCAGTGTCCCCGCTGTGTCCCGCTGTTTCCCACTGTGTCCCGTGGTGTCCCAGTTTGTCCCCCGCTGTGTCCCCCGGTGAGTCCCCGCTGAGTCCCACTGTGTCCCCCACGGTTCAGGCTGTGTCTTCTGCTGTGTCCCCGTTGTGTCCCGCTGTGTCCTGCTGTGTCCTCGCTGTGTCCCACGCTGTGTTCCGCTGGGTCCTCGCTGTGTCCCGCGATGTGTCCCGTTGTGTCCCCAGCTGTGTCCCCGCTCTGTCCTGCTGTGTTCCCGCTGTATCGACGCTGTGTCCCACTTTGTCCCGCTGTGTCCTCACTGTGTTCCCAGCTGTGTCCCGCTGTGTACCCCTCTGTGTCCCCCTCTGTGTCCCGCTGTGTTCCCCGTTGTGTCCCGCTGTGTCCCGCTGTGTCCCCCGCTGTGTCCCTGCTGTGTCCCTGCTGTGTCCTTCTGTATACTGCTGTGTCCCCCGCTGAGTCCCGCTGTGTCCCCGCTGTGTCCCGCTGTGTCCCCCATGTGTCCCCCGCTGTGTCCCATTGTGTCCCGCTGTGTCCCCCACTGTTTCCCCCGCTGTGTACGGCTGTGTCCCCCGCTGTGTCCCCCTTTCTCCACTGCTGTGTCCCCGCTATGTCCCGCTTTTTCCCCGGCTGTGTCCCGCTGTGTCCTCACTGTGTCCCCCGATGTGTCCCACTGTGTCCTCGCTGTGTCCCCAGCTGTGTCCCGCTGTGTCCCCTGCTTTGTCCCGCTGTGTCCCACTGTGTCTCCGCTGTGTCCCGCTGTGTCCCGCTGTGTCCCCGGTTTGCCCGCTGTGTCCCGCTGTGTAACGTGCTGTGTCCAGCTGTGTCACCGCTGTGTCCCGCTGTGGCCCATCTCTGTCTCAGCTGTCCCCCGCTGTGTCCCCCGCTGTGTCCTAGCTGTGTCACACTGTGTCCCGTGGTATCCCACTTTGTCCCCCGCTGTTTCCCCGCTGTGTCCCCCGCTGAGTCCCTTCTGTATCGACGATGTGTCCCGCTGTGTCCCGCTGTGTCCTAGCTGTGTTCCCCGCTGTGTCCCGCTGTGACCCTGCTGTGTCCCCCGCGGTGTCCTCTCTGTGTACCCCGCTGTGTCCCGCTGTGTCCTCGCTGGGTCCCCCGCTGTGTCCCGCTGTGTCCCCTGCTGTGTCCTGCTGAGTCCCGCTGTGTCCCCGCTGTGTCCCGCTGTGTCCCCGCTGTGTGCCCGCTGTGTCCCGCTGTGTACCTCGCTGGGTCCAGCTGTTTCACCGTGGTGTCCCGCTGTGGCCCTTCTCTGTCTGTGCTGGGTCCTGCTTTGTCCCCCGCTTTGTTCCACTGTGTCTCGCTGTGTCCCATGCTCTGTCCCTCACTGTGTCCCGCAGTGTCCCCCGCCGTGTCCCGTTGTGTCCCACGCCTTGTCCCCGCTGTGTCACCGCTGTGTCCCGATGTTTCCTCGCTGTGTCCCCTGCTGTTTCCCTCTCTGTCCCCCGCTGTATCTCACGCTTTGTCCCCGCTGTGTCCCACTGTGTCCCGCTGTGTCCGGCTGTGCCCCCACTGTGTCCCGTTGTGTCCACAGCTGTGTACCACGCTATGTAACGCTGTGTCCCCGCTTTATCGACGCTGTGTCCCGCTGTGTCCCACTGTGTCCTCGCTGTGTTCCCCGCTGTGTCCCCCGCTGTTTCCCCCGCTGTGTCCTCGCTGTGTCCCCTGCTGTGTCCCGCTGTGTCCTCACTGGGTCCCCCACTGTGTCCCGCTGTGTCCCCCGCTGTGTCCTGCTCTGTCCCACTGTGTCCCCGCTGTGTCCCGCTGTGACCCGCTGTGTCCCCGCTGTGTGCCCGCTGTGTCCCGCTATGTACCCCGCTGTGTCCAGCTATGTCACCGCCTTGTCTCGCTGTGGCCACTCTCTGTCTCCACTGTCCCCTGCTGTGTCCCCCGCTGTGTCCCACTGTGTCCAGGCAGGGTCACTGCTGTTTCCCGCTGTGTCCCGCTGTGTTCCGTGGTGTCCCTCTTTGTCCCCCGCTGTGTCCTCCGCTGAGTCCCCGCTGTGTCACCGCTGTGTCCCACTGTGTCCTCGCTGTGTCCCCCGCTGTCTCCAGCTCTGTCCCCCGCTGTGTCTCACGCTTTGTCCCCGCTGTGTCCCACTGTGTCCCGCTGTGTCCCGCTGTGCCCCCACTGAGTCCCGTTGTGTCTACAGCTGTGTACCACGATGTGTAACGCTGTGTTCCCGCTGTATCGACGCTGTGTCCCGCTGGGTCCCGCTGTGTCCTCGCTGTGTCCCCCGCTGTGTTCTCGCTGTGTCCCCCGCTGTGTCCCGTTGTGTCCCCAGCTATGTACCCCGCTATGTCCCGCTGTATAAACGCTGTGTCCCACTGGGTCCCGCTGTTTCCTTCCTGTGTTCCCTGCTGTGTCCCGCTCTGTCCCGCTGTGTCCCCACTGTGTGCCCGCTGTGTCCCGCTGTGTACTCCGTTGTGTCCAGCTGTATCACCGCTGTGTCTCGCTTTGGCCCCTCTCTGTCTCCGCTGTCCCCCGCTGTGTCCACCGCTGTGTCCCTCTGTGTCCCGCTGTGTCCCCCGCTTTGTCCCGCTGAGTCCCCTCTGTGTCGCCGCTGTGTCCCGCTGTGTCCTCGCTGTGTCCCCCGCTGTCTGCCGCTTTGTCCCCGCTGTGTCCCAAGCTGTGTCCCGCTGTGTCCCGCTGTGTACCCCGCTGTGTCCCACTATGTTTCCGCAGTGTCCCCGCTGTGTACCGCTGTGTCCCGCTGTGTCCCCGCTGTATCGACGCTGTGTCCCGCTGGGTCCTCGCTGTGTCCCACGCTGTGTTCTGCTGTGGCCTCGCTTTTTTCCCCGCTGTGTCCCCCTCTGTGTCCCCCGCTGTGTCCCACTGTGTCCCCCGCTGTGTCCCTGCTATGTCCCGCGGTGTCCCGCTGTGTACTGCTGTGTCCCCTGCTGAGTCCAGCTGTGTCCCCGCTGTGTCCCGCTGTGTCCCTGCTGTGACCCTCTCTGTCCCCGCTGTAT
>NW_012299913.1:0-3642 GCF_000151885.1 Dipodomys ordii | reverse complement strand
CATCAGCGCTGTGTCCCGCTGTGTCCCCCGCTGTGTCCCACTGTGTCCCCTGCTGAGTCCCCGCTGTGTCACCGCTGTGTCCCGCTGTTTCCTTGCTGTGTCCCCTGCTGTGTCCCTCTCTGTCCCCCGCTGTGTCTCACGCTTTGTCTCCGCTGTGTCCCACTGTGTCCCACTGTGTCCAGCTGTGCCCCCACTGTGTCCCGTTGTGTCCACAGTGTGTACCACGCTGTGTAATGCTGTGTGCCCGCTGTATCGACGCTGTGTCCCGCTATATCCTGTCTGTGTCCCCCGCTGTCTCCAGCTCAGTCCCCCGCTGTGTCTCACGCTTTGTACCCGCTGTGTCCCACTGTGTCCCGCTGTGTCCCGCTGTGCCCCCACTGTGTCCCATTGTGTCTACAGCTGTGTACCACGCTGGGTAACTCTGTGTGCCCGCTGTATCGGCGGTGTGTCCCGCTGTGTCCTGCTGTGTCCTCGCTGGGTCTCCCACTGGGTCCCGCTGTGTCCCCCGCTGTGTCCCGCTATTTCCCGCTGTGTCCTCGCTGTGTCCCCCGCTGTGTCCCGTTGTGTTCTTATCTGGGTACCCCGTTGTGTCCTGCTGTATCGACTCTGTGTCCCACTGGGTCCCGCTGTTTCCTTCCTGTGTTCCCCGCTGTGTCTCGCTGTGTCCCCGCTGTATCGATGCTCTGTCCCCGCTGTGTGCCCGCTGTGTCCCGCTGTGCACCCCGCTGTGTCCAGCTGTGTCACCGCTGTGTCTCGCTGTGGCCACTCTCTCTCTCCGCTGTCCCCTGCTGTTTCCCCCGCTGTGGCCCGCTGTGGCCCACTTTGTCCCCCGCTTTGTCCTGCTGTGTCCCGCAGTGTCCCCGCTGTGTCCCGCTGTGTAACTCTGTGTCCCGTGTTGTCCCACTTTTTCCCACGCTGTGTCCCCCGCTGAGTCCCCTCTGTGTCGCCGCTGTGTCCCGCTGTGTCCTCGCTGTGTCCCCCGCTGTCTCCGGCTTTGTCTCCCGCTGTGTTCCGCTGTGTCCCACTGTGTCCCCGCTGTGTCCCCAGCTGTGTCCCGCTGTGTCCTGCTGTGTACTCCCTGTGTCCCCAGCTGTGTACCCCACTGTGTCCCACTGTGTCCCGGCTGTATCGATGCTAGGTCCCGCTGGGTCCCGCTGTGTCATCCCTGTGTCCCCCACTGTGTCCCGCTGTGTCCCCGGCTGTGTCTCTGCTGTGTCCCCGCTGTGTCCCGCTTTGTCCCACTGTGTACAGCTGTGTCCCCCGTTGAGTCCCGCTGTGTCCCAATGTGTCCCAATGCGTCCTCGCTCTGTCCCCCACTGTGTCGCGCTGTGTCCCCCGCTGTGTCCCACCGTGTCCCCGCAGTGTCACTGCTGTTTCCCGCTGTGTCCCGCTGTGTTCCGTGGTGTCCCTCTTTGTCCCCCGTTGCGTCCCCCACTGAGTCCCCGCTGTGTCACCGCTGTGTCCCGCTGTGTCCTCGCTGTGTCCCCCACTGTCTCCCTCTCTGTTCCCCGCTGTGTCGCGCTGTGTCCCGCTGTGTCCCCTTTGTGTCCCGCAGTGTCTCGCTGTGCCCCCACTCTGTCCCGTTGTGTCCACAGCTGGGTACCACGCTGTGTAACACTGTGTCCCCGGTGTATCGACGCTGTGTCCTGCTGGGTCCCGCTGTGTCCTCGCTGTGTTCCCCGCTGTGTCCCGCTGTGTACCCCGCTGGGTCCAGCTGTGTCACCGCGGTGTCCCGCTGTGGCCCTTCTCTGTCTGTGCTGTGTCCCGCTTTGTCCCCCGCTTTGTTCCGCTGTGTCTCGCTGTGTCCCACACTCTGTCCCTTACTGTGTCCTGCAGTGTCCCCCGCTGTGTCCCGTTGTGTCCCCTAGCCTTGTCCCTACTGTGTCACCGCTGTGTCACGCTGTTTCCTCGCTGTGTCCCCTGCTGTCTCCCTCTCTGTCCCCCGCTGTGTCTCACGCTTTGTCCCCGCTGTGTCCCACTGTGTCCCGCTGTGTCCGGCTGTGCCCCCACTGTGTCCCGTTGTGTCCACAGCTGTGTACCACGCTATGTAACGCTGTGTCCCCGCTTTATCGACGCTGTGTCCCGCTGTGTCCCGCTGTGTCCTCGCTGTGTTCCCCGCTGTGTCCCGCTGTGTCCCCGCTGTGTCCCCCACTGTTTCCTCGCTGTGTCCCCTGCTGTGTCCCGCTGTGTCCTCACTGGGTCCCCCACTGTGTCCCGCTGTGTCCCCCGCTGTGTCCCGCTGTGTCCGGCTGTGTCCCGCTCTGTACCCACTGTGTCCCTCGGTGTCCCGCTGTGTCCCCGCTGTGTGCCTGCTGTTTCCCGTTGTGAATCCTGCTGTGTCCCGTTGTGTCGCCCGCTTTGTCCCGCTGTGTCCCACTGTGTCCCCGCTGTGTCCCGCTGTGTCCCGCTGTGTCCCCGCTGTGTGCCCGCTGTGTCCCGCTGTGTACCCCGCTGTGTCCAGCTATGTCACCGCCTTGTCTCGCTGTGGCCACTCTCTGTCTCCACTGTCCCCCGCTGTGTCCTCCGCTGTGTCCCACTGTGTCCAGGCAGGGTCACTGCTGTTTCCCGCTGTGTCGCGCTGTGTTCCGTGGTGTCCCTCTTTGTCCCCCGCTGTGTCCCCCGCTGAGTCCCCGCTGTGTCACCGCTGTGTCCCACTGTGTCCTCGCTGTGTCCCCCGCTGTCTCCAGCTCTGTCCCCCGCTGTGTCTCACGCTTTGTCCCCGCTGTGTCCCACTGTGTCCCGCTGTGTCCCGCTGTGCCCCCACTAAGTCCCGTTGTGTCTACAGCTGTGTACCACGCTGTGTAACGCTGTGTCCCGCTGGGTCCCGCTGTGTCCTCACTGTGTCCCCTGCTGTGTTCTCGCTGTGTCCGCCGCTGTGTCCAACTGTGTCCTCGCTGGTTTCCCCGTTGGGTCCCGCTGTGTCCCCGCTGTGTCCTGCTGGGTCACACTGTGTCCTCGCTTTATCCCCCGCTGTGTCCCATTGTGTCACCAGCTGTGTACCCCGCTGTGTCCCGCTGTATCGACGCTGTGTCCCACTGGGTACCGCTGTTTCCTTCCTGTGTTCCCTGCTGTGTCCCACTCTGTCCCGCTGTGTCCCCGCTGTGTGCCCGCTGTGTCCCGCTGTGTACTCCGTTGTGTCCACCTGTATCACCGCTGTGTATCACTTTGGCCCCTCTCTGTCTCCGCTGTCCCCCGCTGTGTCCCCCGCTGTGTCCCGCTGTGTCACGCTGTGTCCCCCGCTTTGTCCCGCTGAGTCCCCTCTGTGTCGCCGCTGTGTCCCGCTGTGTCCTCGCTGTGTCCCCCGCTGTCTGCCGCTTTGTCCCCGCTGTGTCCCAAGCTGTGTCCCGCTGTGTCCAGCTCTGTACCCCGCTGTGTCCCACTATGTTTCCGCAGTGTCCCCGCTGTGTACCGCTGTGTCCCGCTGTGTCCGGCTGTGACCCCACTGTGTCCCGTTGTGTCCCCAGCTGTGTACCTCGCTGTGTCCCGCTGTGTCCCCGCTGTATCGACGCTGTGTCCCGCTGTGTCCCGCTGTGTCCTCGCTGTGTCCCACTGTGTCCTCGCTGTGTCCCACGCTGTGTTCTGCTGTGGCCTCGCTTTTTTCCCCGCTGTGTCCCCCTCTGTGTCCCCCGCTGTGTCCCGCTG
>NW_012299912.1:0-3642 GCF_000151885.1 Dipodomys ordii | reverse complement strand
TCAAGCAGGAGAGCAGAAGAAACAGAAGACGCAGAAGCAGAATGAGAAGCAGAAGGAGAAATTGAAGCAGAAGGAGAAGCAGAAGGAGAAGCAGAAGCAGAAGGAGAAGCAGAAGAAGGAGAAGGAGAAGCAGAAAGAGAAGCAGAAAGAGAAGAACAACGAGAAGCAGGAGAAGCAGAAGCAGGAGAAGCAGAAGCAGAAGAAACATAGGAAGGAGAAAAAGCAGAAGGAGAAGCAGAAACAGAAGGAAAAGCAGAAAGAGAAGCAGGAGAAGCAGAAGAAGCAGCAGCAGGAGAAGCAGAAGCAGAAGAAGCAGAATCAGAACCTGAAGCAGAAGGAGAAGCAGGAGAAGCAGAAGAAGCAGAATCTGGAGAAGCAGAAGGAGAAGCAGAAGCAGAAAGAGAAGCAAAAGCAGAAGGAGAAGCAGAAGGGGAAGCAGAAGAAACAGAAGGAGAAGCAGAAGCAGAAGGAGAAGCAGAAGGAGAAACAGAAGCAGCAGCAGCAGAAGGAGAAGCAGAAGCAGAAGAAGATGCAGAAGGAGAAGCAGGAGAAGCAGAAGAAGCAGAAGGAGAAGTATTAGTAGGAGAAGGAAGAGCCGCAGAAGAAATAGGAGAAGCAGAAGGAGAAGCAGAAGCAGAATGAGAAGCAGAAAGAGAAGCAGTAGAAGCAGAAGAAGCAGGAAAAGTAGAAGCACAAGAAGAGAAGAGAGAAGATGAAGAAGAAGAAGAAGAAGAAGAAGAAGAAGAAGAAGAAGAAGAAGAAGAAGAAGAAGAAGAAGAAGAAGAAGAAAAGAAGAAGAAGGAGAAGCATAAGGAGAAGCATAAGGAGAAGCATAAGGAGAAGCAGTAGATGCAGGAGAAGCAGAAGAAATAGAATAAGCAAAAGAAGCAGGAGCAGAAGCAGTGGGAGAAGCAGAAGAAGGAGAAGGAGAAGGAGCAGCAGAAGGAGAAGCAGAAGCAGAAAGAGAAGCAGAAACAGAAGGAGAAAAAAGGAGAAGCAGGAGAATCAGAAGAAGCAGAAGTATAAACAGAAAGAGAAGTAGAAGAAGGAGAAGCAGAAGTAGAATCAGAAGAACAGAAGAAGAAGAAGAAGAAGAAGAAGAAGAAGAAGAAGAAGAAGAAGAAGAAGAAGAAGAAGAAACAGAAGCAAAAGAAACAGAAGAAGGAGAAGAGCAGAAGCAGAAGCAGAAGGAAAAGCAGAAGCGGAAGGAGAAGCAGAAAGAGAAGCAGGAGAAGCTGAAGAAGCAGGAGAAGCAGAAGCAGAAGAAACAGGAGAAGCCGAAGAAGCAGAAGAAGAATCTGAAGCAGAAGGAGAAACAGAAGAAGCACAATCTGAAGCAGAAGCAGAAGAAACAGAAATAGTAGAATAAGCAGAAGCAGAAGCACCAGGAGAAGCAGAAGAAGAAGAAGGAGAAGACGAAAGAGAAGGATTAGGAGTAGGAGAAGCAAAAGGATAAGCAGAAGCAGAAAGAGACGCAGGAGGAGAAGCAGCACGAGAAGTAGGAGTAGCAGGAAAAGAAGAAGCAGGAGAAGCAGAAGAAACAGAAGGCGCAGAAGCAGAATGAGAAGCAGAAGGAGAAATTGAAGCAGAAGCAGAAGGAGAAGCAGAAGCAGAAGAAGAAGCAGAAGAAGGAGAAGGACAAGGAGAAGGAGAAAGAGAAGCAGAAAGAGAAGCAGAACGAGAAGCAGGAGAAGCAGAAGCTGGAGAAGCCGAAGCAGAAGAAACAGAAGAAGGGGAAGAAGCAGAAGGAGAAGGAGAAGCAGAAACAGAAGGAAAAGCAGAAAGAGAAGCAGGAGAAGCAGAAGAAGCAGCAGCAGGAGAAGCAGAAGCAGAAGAAGCCGAAAATGCAAAAGCAGAACCTGAAGCAGAAGGAGAAGCAGGAGAAGCAGAAGAAGCAGAATCTGGAGAAGCAGATGGAGAAGCAGAAGCAGAAAGAGAAGCAAAAGCAGAAGGAGAAGCAGAAGAAACAGAAGAAGCAGAGGCAGTATCAGAAGAAGCAGAAGATTCAGAAGCAGAAGGAGAAGCAGAAGGAAAAGCAGAAGAACTAGAAGGAGAAGGAGAAGGAGAAACAGGAGTAGAAGCAGAAAGAGAAGCAGAAGAAGGAGCAGTAGAAGGAAAAGCGGCAGGAGAAACAGAAAGAGCAGCAGAAGGAGAAGCAGGAAATGCAGAAACAGGAGAAGAACAAGCAGAAGAAACAGGAGAAGGACAAGAAGCAGAAGCAGAAGGAGAAGCAGAAAGAGAAGGAGGGGAAGCAGAAGAAGCAGAAGCAGGAGAAGCAGAAGTATAAGAATCCGAAGAAGCAGAAGCAGAACCTGAAGCAGAAGGAGAAGCAGGAGAAGCAGAGAAACAGAATCTTAAGAAACAGAATGAGAAGCAGAACGAGAAGCAGAAGCAGAAGCGGAAAAGAGAATCAAAAGCAGAAGGACAAGCAGAAGAAACAGAAGAAGCAGAAGCAGTAGCAGTTGCAGCAGAAGCAGAAGGAGAAGCAGAAGGAAAAGCAGAAGAACGAGAAGGAGAAGGAGAAACAGAAGGAGAAGCAGAAGGAGAATCAGAAGGAGAAGCAGAAGAAGCAGAAGGAGAAGCAGAAGCAGAAGAAACAGCAGAAAGAGAAGCAGAAGCAGAAGAAGATGCAGAAGGAGAAGCAGGAGAAGCAGAAGAAGCAGAAGCAGAAGGAGAAGTAGAAGAAGGAGAAGGAGAAGGAAGAGCCGCAGAAGCAATAAGAGAAGCAGAAAGAGAAGCAGAAGCAGAATGAGAAGCAGAAAGAGAAGCAGTAGAAGCAGAAGAAACAGGAAAAGCAGAAGCAGACGAAAGAGAAGAAGACGAAGAAGAAGAAGCATAAGGAGAAGCATAAGGAGAAGCATAAGGAGAAGCAGTAGAAGCAGAAAAAGCAGAAGCAGAAGAAGCAGAAACAGAAGAAAAAGAATAAGCAAAAGAAGCAGAAGCAGAAGCAGTGGGAGAAGCAGAAGAAGGAGAAAGAGAAGGAGCAGCAGAAGGAGAAGCAGAAGCAGAAAGAGAAGCAGAAACAGAAGGAGAACAAGAAGGAGAAGCAGGAGAATCAGAAGAAGCAGAAAGAGAAGGAGAAGAAGGAGAAGCAGAAGCAAGAGAAGCAGAAGAAACTGAAGACGCAGAAGCGGAATGAGAAGCAGAAGGAGAAATTGAAGCAGAAGGAGAAGCAGAAGGAGAAGCAGAAGAAGGAGAAGTAGAAGCACAAAGTGAAGCAGAACGAGAAGCAGGAGAAGCAGAAGCAGGAGAAGCAGAAACAGAAGAAACAGAAGAAGGAGAAGAAGCAGAAGCAGAAGGAGAAGCAGAAACAGAAGGAAAAGCAGAAAGAGAAGCAGGAGAAGCAGAAGAAGCAACAGAAGGAGAAGCAGAAGCAGAAGCCGAAGAAGCAGAATCAGAACCTGAAGCAGAAGGAGAAGCAGAAGAAGCAGAATCTGGAGAAGCAGAAGGAGAAGCAGAAGCAGAAAGAGAAGCAAAAGCAGAAGGAGAAGCAGAAGGAGAAGCAGAAGAAACAGAAGAAGCAGAGGCAGTAACAGAAGAAGCAGAAGATGCAGAAGCAGAAGGAGAAGCAGAAGGAAAAGCAGAAGAACGAGAAGGTGAGGGAGAAGGAGAAACAGAAGGAGAAGCAGAAAGAGGAGCAGG
>NW_012299911.1:0-3643 GCF_000151885.1 Dipodomys ordii | reverse complement strand
CGCTGTGTCCGGCTGTGTCCCCCGCTGTGTGCTGCTGTGTCCCGCTATGTCCCCCGCTTTGTCCTGCTGTGTCCCTGCAGTGTCCCCGCTGTGTCCCGCTGTGTCACACTGTGTCCCGTGGTGTCCCACTTTGTCCCCCGCTGTTTCCCCCGCTGTGTCCTCCGCTGAGTCCCCTCTGTATCGACGCTGTGTCCCGCTGTGTCCTCGCTGTGTTCCCCGCTGTGTCCCACTGTGTCCCCTACTGTGTCCCCCGCTGTGTCCTCGCTGTGTCCCCCGCTGTGTCCCGCTGTGTCCTCGCTGGGTCCCCCGCTGTGTCCCCCACTGTGTCCCGCTGTGTCCGGCTGTGTGCCGCTCTTTAACCGCTTTGTCCCGCTGCGTCAGTGGTGTCCCGCTGTGTCCCCGCTGTGTGCCCGCTGTGTCCCGCTGTGTACCCTGCTGTGTCCAGCTGTGTCACCGAGGTGTCCCGCTGTGGCCCTACTCGGTCTCCGCTTTGTCCCCCGCTGAGTTCCGCTGTGTCCCGCTGCGTCCTCGCTGTGTCCCCCGCTGTGTCCTGCTGTATCCCCGCTATGTCCCCAGCTGTGTTCCGCTGTGTACTGCTCTGTACCCCGCTGTGTCTCGCTATGTTCCCGCAGTGTCCCGCTGTGTCCCGCTGTGTCCCGCTGTGTCCTCGCTGTGTCCCCCGCTGTGTCCTGTTGTGTCCCCAGCTGTGTACCTTGCTGTGTCCCGCTGTGTCCCCGCTGTATCGAGGCTGGGTCCCGCTGGGTCCCGCTGTGTCCTCCCTGTGTCCCCCACTGTGTCCCGCTGTGTCCGACTGTGTCCCGCTCTGTCCCCGCTGTGTGCCTGCTGTGTCCCGCTGTGTCCCCGCTGTGTGCCCGCTGTGTCCCGCTGTGTCCCCGCTGTGTGCCCGCTGTGACCCGCTGTGTACCCCGCTATGTCCAGCTGTGTCACCGAGGTGTCCCGCTGTGGCCCTACTCTGTCTCCGCTCTGTCCCCCTCTTTGTTCCGTTGTGTCCCGCTGTGTCCCCCGCTTTGTCCTACTGTGTCCCCACAGTGTCCCGCTGTGTCCCGCTGTGTCTCACTGTGTCCCGTGGTGTCCCTCTTTGACCCCGCTGTGTCCCCCACTGAGTCCCCTCTGTGTGGCCGCGGTGTCCTGCTGTGTGCTCGCTGTGTCCCCCGCTGTCTCCCGCTTTGTCCCCCGCTGAGTTCTGCTGTGTCCCACTGCGTCCTCGCTGTGTCCCCCGCTGTGGCCCGCTGTGTCCCTGCTATGTCCCCAGCTGTGTTCCGCTGTGTACCGCTCTGTACCCCGCTGTGTCTCGCTATGTTCCCGCAGTGTCCCGCTGTGTCCCGCTGTGTCCCGCTGTGTCCTCGCTGTGTCCCCCGCTGTGTCCTGTTGTGTCCCCAGCTGTGTACCTCGCTGTGTCCCGCTGTGTCCCCGCTGTATCGAGGCTGGGTCCCGCTGGGTCCCGCTGTGTCCTCCCTGTGTCCCCCGCTGTGTCCCGCTGTGTCCGCCATTGTGTCCCGCTGTGTCTACTGCTTTGTCCCCACTGTGTCCCGCTGTGTCCCGCTGTGTCCTCGCTGTGTCCCACGCTGTGTTCCGCTGTGGCCTCCCTTTTTTCCCCGCTGTGTCCCGCTGTGTACCCCTCTGTGTCCCCCGCTGTGTCTCGCTGTGTCCCCCGCTGTGTCCATGCTCTTTCCCCTCTGTGTCCCGCTGTGTCCCGCTGTGTACTGCTGTGTGCCCCGCTGAGTCCCGCTGTGTCCCAATGTGTCCTCGCTCTGTCCCCCGCTGTGTACCTCTGTGTCCTTCCTGTGTCCCACGCTGTGTCCCTCTGTGTCCCCGCTGTGTCCCCACGCTATGTCCCGCTTTGTCCCCCGCTGTGTCCCGCTCTGTCCTTACTGTGTCCCCCACTGTGTGCCGCTGTGTCCTCACTGTGTCCCCCGCTGTGTCCCGCTGTGTCCTCGCTGTGTCCCGCTGTGTCCCCGCTGTGTCACACTGTCCCGCGGTGTCCTGCTTTGTCCCCCGCTGTGTCCCCCACTGAGTCCCCTCTGTGTCGCAACTGTGTCCTGCTGTGTCCTCGCTGTGTCCCCAGCTGTGTACCCCACTGTGTCCCGCTGTGTCCCTGCTGTATCGACGCTGGGTCCCGCTGGGTCCTGCTGTGTCCTCCCTTTGTCCCCGGCTGTGTCCCGCTGTGTCCGGCACTGTGTCCCGCTGTGTCTACTGCTGTGTCCCGGCTGTGTCCCGCTGTGTCCAGCTGGGTCCCTGCTGTATCCACGCTGGGTCCCGCTGGGTCCTGGTCTGTCATCCCTGTGTCCTCCGCTGTGTCCCGCTCTGTCCCCCGCTGTGTCTCTGCTGTGTCCCCGCTGTGTCTCGCTTTGTCCCGCTGTGTACTGCTGTGTCCCCCGCTGAATCCCGCTGTGTCCCAATGTGTCCTCGCTATGTCCACCGCTGTGTCCCGCTGTGTCCTCCCTGTGGCCCCCGCTGTGTCCCGCTGTGTCCCCCACTGTGTTCCCCGCTATGTCCCGCTGTGTCCCGCTTTGTCCTGCTGTGTCCTTGCTGTGTCCCACGCTGTGTTCCGCTGTGTCCCCCGCTGTCTCCCGCTGTTTCCCGCTGTGTCCCCGCTGTGTCCCGCTGTGTCCCCCGCTGTGTCCCGCTGTGTCCCGCTGTGTCCCTGCTGTGACCCTCTCTGTCCCGCTGTATTGACGCTGTGTCCCGGTGTGTCCCGCTGTGTCCGCGCTGTGTTTCCGGCTGTGTCCCGCTGTGTACCCCTCTGTGTCCCCTGCTGTGTCCCGCTGTGTCCCCTCTCTGTCCCCTGCTGTCCCCCGCTGTGTCCCCCGCTGTGTCTCACTGTGTCACCCGCTTTGTCCCGCTGTGCCCCTGCAGTGTCCCCGCTGTGTCCCACTCTGTCACACTGTGTCCCGTGTTGTCCCGTTTTGTCCCCCGCTGTGACCTTGCAGTGTTTCCCGCTGTGTCCCGCTGTGTCCTCGCTGTGTTCCCCGCTGTGTCCCGCTGTGTCCCGCTGTGTCCCCCGCTGTGTCCCACTGGGTCCTTGCTGTGTCCCATGCTGTGTGCCGCTGTGTCCTCGATGTGTCCCCCGCTGTGTCCCTCTGTGTACCCCGCTGTGTCCAGCTTTGTCCCCGCTGTGTCTCGCTGTGTCCCACGCTCAGTCCCCCACTGTGTCCCGCTCTGTCCCCCTCTGTGTCCCGCTGTGTCCCCCGCTGTGTCCCACTGTGTCCCCGCAGTGTCACTGCTGTTTCCTGCTGTGTCCCGCTGTGTTCCGTGGTGTCCCTCTTTGTCTCCCGCTGTGTCCCCCGCTGAGACCCCGCTGTGTCAACGCTGTGTCCCCCTGTGTCCTGGCTGTGTCCCCCGCTGTCTCCAGCTCTGTACCCCCCTGTGTCTCATGCTTTGTCCCCGCTGTGTCCCACTGTGTCCCGCTGTGTCCCGCTGTGCCCCCACTGTGTCCCCGCTGTGTCCCTGCTGTGTCCCTGCTGTGTCGCCGCTGTGTCCCGCTGTTTCCTGCTGTGTCCTCGCTTTGTCCCACGCTGTGTTCCGCTGTGTCCCCCGTTGTGTCCCGCAATGTCCGCTGTGTCCCCGCTGTGTCCCGCTATGTCCCCGCTGTGTCCGCTGTGTTCCCGCTTTGTCCCTGCTG
>NW_012299910.1:0-3643 GCF_000151885.1 Dipodomys ordii | reverse complement strand
TCCCGCTGTGTCCTCGCTGTGTTCCCCACTGTGTCCCGCTGTGTTCCCCGCTGTGTCCCCCGCTGTGTCCTCGCTGTGTCCTCTGCTGTGTCCCGCTGTGTCCTCACTGGGTCCCCAACTGTGTCCCGCTGTGTCCCCTGCTGTGTCCCGCAGTGTCCGGCTGTGTCCCGCTCTGTCCCCGCTGTGTCCCGCTGTGTCCCGCTGTGTCCCCGCTGTGTGCCTGCTGTGTCCCGCTGTGTCTGCCGCTTTGTCCCACTGTGTCCCACTGTGTCCCCGCTGTGTCCCGTTGTGTCCTGCTGTGTCCTCGCTGTGTGCCCGCTGTGTCCCTCTGTGTACCCCGCTGTGTCCCGCTGTGTCACGCTGTGTCACACTGTGTTCCGTGTTGTCCCGCTTTGTCCCCCGCTGTGACCTCGCTTTGTTTCCCGATGTGTCCCGCTGTGTACCACTCTGTGACCCCGCTGTGTCCCGCTCTGTACCCGCTGTGTCCCGCTATGTTCCCACAGTGTCCCCGCTGTGTCCCGCTGTGTCCTCGCTGTGTCCACCGCTGTGTCCCGTTGTGTCCTCAGCTGTGTACCCCGCTGTGTCCCTCTGTGTCCCCTCTGTATCGACGCTGTGTCCTGCTGGGTCCCGCTGTGTCCTCGATGTGGTCCTCGTTGTGTCCCGCTGTGTCCCCCGCTGTGTCCCTCGCTGTGTACCTGCTGTGTCCCTGCTGTGTCCCCGCTGTGTCCCGCTGTGTCCCACTTTGTCCTCGCTGTGTCCCAAGCTGTGTACCGCTGTGTCCCCCGCTGTGTCCCGCTGTGTCCTGCTGTGTCCCCGCTTTGTCCCACTGTGTCCCCCGCTGTGTCCCGCTGTGTACCGCTGTGTCCCGCTGTGTCCCGGTGTGTCCCACTGTGTCCGCGCTGTGTTCCCGGCTGTGTCCCGCTGTGTACCCCTCTGTGTCCCCCGCTGTGTCCCTCTGTGTCCCCCGCTGTGACCCACTGTGTCCCGCTTTGTCCCCCGCTGTGTCCCCACTGTGTGCCCCCTGTGTCCCGCTGTATACCCCGCTGTGTCCAGCTGTGTTCCCGCTGTGTCCCACTGTGTCCCCTCTCTGTCCCCTGCTGTCCCCCTTTGTGTCTCCCGCTGTGTCCCCTCTCTGTCCCCTGCTGTCCCCCGCTGTGTCTCCCGCTGTGTCCCGCTGTGTCCCGCTGTGTCGCCCGCTTTGTCCCGCTGTGCCCCTGCAGTGTCCCCGCTGTGTCACACTGTGTCACACTGTGTCCCATGTTGTCCCGTGTTGTCCCGCTTTGGTCCCCGGTGTGACCTCGCTGTGTTTCTCGCTTTGTCCCGCTGTGTAGCCTTCTGTGTCCCCCGCTGTGTCCAGCTGTGTACCCGCTGTGTCCCGCTGTGTCCCCTCTCTGTCCTCTGCTGTTCCCCGCTGTGTCCCCCGCTGTGTCCCGCTGTGTCCCGCTGTGTCACACTGTGTTCCGTGTTGTCCCGCTTTGTCCCCCGCTGTGACCTCGCTTTGTTTCCCGATGTGTCCCGCTGTGTACCACTCTGTGACCCCGCTGTGTCCCGCTCTGTACCCGCTGTGTCCCGCTATGTTCCCGCAGTGTCCCCGCTGTGTCCCGCTGTGTCCTCGCTGTGTCCACCGATGTGTCCCGTTGTGTCCTCAGCTGTGTAACCCGCTGTGTCCCGCTGTGTCCCCTCTGTATCGACGCTGTGTCCTGCTGGGTCCCGCTGTGTCCTCGATGTGTTCCCCATTGTGTCCCGCTGTGTCCCCCGCTGTGTCCCCCGCTGTGTCCCTGCTGTGTCCCCGCTGTGTCCCGCTGTGTCCCGCTTTGTCCTCGCTGTGTCCCAAGCTGTGTACCGCTGTGTCCCCCGCTGTGTCCCTCTGTGTCCTGCTGTGTCCCCGCTGTGTCCCACTGTGTCCCCCGCTGTGTACCGCTGTGTACCGCTGTGTCCCGCTGTGTCCTGCTGTGTCCACGCTGTGTTCCCGGCTGTGTCCCGCTGTGTACCACTCTGTGTCCCCCGCTGTGTCCCGCTGTGTCCCCCGCTGTGACCCGCTGTGTCCCGCTTTGTCCCCTGCTGTGTCCCCACTGTGTGCCCCTTGTATCCCGCTGTGTACCCCGCTGTGTCCAGCTGTGTTCCCGCTGTGTCCCGCTGTGTCCCCTCTCTGCCCCTGCTGTCCCCCTTAGTGTCTCCCGCTGTGTCCCCTCTCTGTCCCCTGCTGTCCCCCGCTGTGTCTCCCGCTGTGTCCCGCTGTGTCCCGCTGTGTCTCCCGCTGTGTCCCGCTGTGTCCCGCTGTGTCGCCCGCTTTGTCCCGCTGGGCCCCTGCAGTGTCCCCGCTGTTTCACACTGTGTCACACTGTGTCCCGTGTTGTCCCGCTTTGGCCCCCGCTGTGACCTCGCTGTGTTTCTCGCTGTGTCCCGCTGTGTACCCTTCTGTGTCCCCCGCTGTGTCCCGCTGTGTACCCCGCTGTGTCCAGCTGGGTCTTCGCTTTGTCCCTCGCTGTCTCCTGCTTTGTCCCACGGTGTGTCCCGCTGTGACCCGCTGTGTCCTCGTTGTGTCCCCCGCTGTGTCCCGCTGTGTCCCCCGCTGTGACCCGCTTTGTCCTGCTGTGTCCCCCACTGTGTCCCTGCTGTCTCCCCGGTGTGTCACACTGTTTCCCGCTGTGTACTGCTGTGTCTCCCGCTGAGTTCCTCTGTGTCCCGCTGTGTCCCAATGTGTCCTCGCTGTGTCACGCTCTGTCCTGCTCTGTCCCCGCTGTGTCCTGCTTTGTCCCGTTGTGTCCCCACTGTGTGCCCGCTGTGTCCCTCTGTGTACCCCGCTGTGTCCACTGTGTCCCCCCTCTGCTGTCCCCCGCTGTGTCCCCCGCTGTGACCCGCTGTGTCCCGCTGTGTCTCCCGCTGTGTCCCCACTGTGTGCCCCCTGTGTCCCAATGTGTACCCCGCTGTGTCCAGCTGTGTTCCCGCTGTGTCCACTGCTGTGTCCTGCTGTGCACCCCGCTGTGTCCCGCTATGTTCTCGCAGTGTCCCCGCTGTGTCCCGCTGTGTCCCGCTCTGTCCCTGCTGTGACCCGCTGTGTCCTCGCTGGGTCCCCCGCTGTGTCCCGCTATGTTCCCGCAGTGTCCCCGCTGTGTCCCGCTGTGTCCCATTGTGTCCCGTGGTGTCCCAGTTTGTCCTTCGCTGTGTCCCCAGGTGAGTCCCCGCTGTGTCCCGCTGTGTCCCCCACTGGGTCCCGCTGTGTCCCCACAGGGTCACCACTGTTTCCCGCTGTGACCCGCTGTGTTCCGTGGTGTCCCGCTTTGTCCCACGCTGTGTCCACGGCTGAGTCCCCACTGTGTCCCACTGTGTCACCTCTCTGTCCTCTGCTGTCCCCCCTGTGTCCCCCGCTGTTTCCCGCTGTGTCCCGCTGTGTCTCCCGCTGTGTCCCCACTGTGTGCTCCCTGTGTCCCACTGTGTACCCCGCTGTGTCCAGCTGTGTTCCCGCTGTGTCCACTGCTGTGTCCTGCTGTGCACCCCCGCTGTGTCCCGCTATGTTCCCGCAGTGTCCCCGCTGTGTCCCCGCTGTGTCCCGCTCTGTCCCTGCTGTGACCCGCTGTGTCCCTCACTGGGGTCCGCCGCTGTGTCCCGCTATGTTCCCGCAGTGTCCCCCGCTGTGTCCCGC
>NW_012299909.1:0-2405 GCF_000151885.1 Dipodomys ordii | reverse complement strand
AAGCGGGACACCACGGAACACAGGGGGACACAGCGGGTGACACTGCGGGGACCCCACAGTACAAAGCGGGGGACACAGCGGGACACAGCGGGGGACACAGCCGGACACAGCGGGGGACAGAGTGGGGGACACAGCGGGACACAGCGGGGACACAGCGGGACAGAGCGGGACACAGCGTGGACAGAGTGGGACACAGCGTGACACAGCGGGACACAGCAGGTGACACAGTGGGACACAGCAGGGGACACAGTGGGACACAGCGGCACACAGCGGGGACACAACGGGGGACAGCAGGGGACACAGCGGGACACAGCGGGGGACACAGAGGGGGACCCAGCGGGGGACACAGCAGGGGACACTTCGGGACACAGTGGGGGACACAGCGGGACACAGTGGGGACACAGCCTGGACACAGCGGGGACACAGCGGGACAAGGCGGGGACACAGAAGGGACACAGCATTGGTCACAGCGGGACACAGCGGGGGACAGAGCGGGACACAGCATTGGTCACAGTGGGACACAGCGGGGGACAGAGCGGGACACGGCATTGGTCACAGTGGGACACAGCGGGGAACAGAGCGGGACACAGCGGGGGACACAGCAGGGGACACAGCGGGACACAGCGGGGACAGAGCGGGACACAGTGGGTGACACATCGGGACTCAGCGGGGGACACAGCGGGACACAGCGTGGTACAAAGCGGGACACAGCGGGGTACACAGCGGGGACACAACGGGACACAGCGGGGGACACAGAGGGAAACAGAGGACACAGCGAGGACAACGCGGGGGACACAGCGGGGGACAGAGCGGGCCAGAGCGTGGGACACAGGGTAGACACAGCGGCACACAGCGGGTACACAGCGGTGACACTGCGGGGACACATCGGGACACAGCAGGGGACACAGCGGGGACACAGCAGTACACAGCGGGGGACAAAGCAGTAGACAGCGGGGGACACAGCGAGGACACAGCGGGACATAGTGGAGAACAGAGGGGACTCAGCGAGGGACACAGCAAGGGACAAAGCGGGACACCACGGGACACAGGGGGACACAGCGGGGACTCTGCGGGGACACCGCGGTACAAAGTGGGGGACACAGTGGGACACAGCGGGGCACAGCGGGGGACACAGCGGGGGACACAGCAAGGGACAAAGCGGGGACACAGCGGGTACTCAGCGGGGGACACAGCGGGGGACATAGCGGGACACCACGGAACACAGCGGGACATAGCGGGAAACAGCGGTGAACGTGCGGGGACACAGCGGGACACAGCAGGGGACCCAGCGGGACACAGTGGGGGACAGAGCATGGGACAAAGTGAGGCACAGCTGGGACAAAGCTGGACACAGCGGGTGATACAGTGGGACACAGCACGGGACACAGCGGGGGACAGTGGGACACAGAGGACACACATGAGACACAGAGGGGACACAGCAGGACACAGCGAGGGAAATAGCGAGGACACATTGGGACACAGCGGGGACACAGCGGGACTCAGCGGGGGACACAGCAGTATACACCGGGATATAGCAGGACACAGCGGGGACACAGCAGGGACACAACGGGGGACACAGCGGGGCACAGCGGGGACCCAGCGGGACCCAGCGGGGAAACAGCGGGGACTCAGGGGGGGACACAGAGGGACAAAGGTGGTCACAGCGGGACACAGCGGCGACACAGCAGGGACACAGCGGCAGACACAGCCGGACACAGTGGGACACAGCGGGGACACAGCGGGGGACACAGCGGGGACACAGCGGGACACAGAGGGACACAGCGGAGGCCAGAGCGGAACACAGCGAGGGACACAGGGAGGACACAGCGGGACACAGTGAGGACACAACGGGACATAGCGCGGGAAACAGCGGGGGACACAGCGGGACACAGCGGACACACATGGGACACAGGGGTACACAGCGGGACAGAGCGAGGGAAACAGCAAGGACACATTGGGACACAGCGGGGACACAGCGGGACTCAGCGGGGAAACAGAGGGGACTCAGCGGGGGACACAGCAGGGGACAAATCAGGACACCACGGGACACAGTGGGACACAGCGGGGACACAGCGGGGACACAGCGGGACACAGAGGGACACAGCGGAGGCCAGAGCGGAACACAGCGAGGGACACAGGGAGGACACAGCGGGACACAGCGGGGACAAAACGGCACATAGCGTGGGACACAGCGGGGGACACAGCAGGACACAGCGGACACACATGGGACACAGGGGTACACAGCGGGACAGAGCGAGGGAAACAGCGAGGACACATTGGGACACAGCGGGGACACAGCGGGACTCAGCGGGGAAACAGAGGGGACTCAGCGTGGGACACAGCATGGGACAAATCACGACACCACGGGACACAGCGGGACACAGAGGGACACAGCGGAGGACAGA
>NW_012299908.1:0-2500 GCF_000151885.1 Dipodomys ordii | reverse complement strand
AGCGGAAGAAGGAGAAGGAGAATCCGAAAGAGAAGCAGAAAGAGAAGCAGAACGAGAAGCAGGAGAAGCAGAAGCAGGAGAAGCAGAAGCTGAAGAAACAGAAGAAGGAGAAGAAGCAGAAGAAGGAGAAGCACAAACAGAAGGAAAAGCAGAAAGAGAAGCAGGAGAAGCAGAAGAAGCAGCAGCAGGAGAAGCAGAAGCAGAAGAAGCCGAAGAAGCAGAAGCAGAACCTGAAGCAGAAGAAGAAGCAGGAGAAGCAGAAGAAGCAGAATCTGGAGAAGAAGGAGAAGCAGAAGCAGAAGGAGAAGCAAAAGCAGAAGGAGAAGCAGAAGGAAAAGCAGAAGAACGAGAAAGAGAAGGAGAAACAGAAGGAGAAGCAGAAAGAGAAGCAGAAGAAGGACCAGGAGACGGAAAAACAGCAGGAAAAGCAGAAAGAGCAGCAGAAGGAGAAGCAGGAGATGCAGAAACAGGAGAAGCAGAAGTAGAAGAATCAGTAAAAGGACAAGAAGCAGAAGCAGAAGGAGAAGCAGAAACAGAAGGAGAAGCAGAAAGAGAAGGAGGGGAAGCAGAAGAAGCAGAAGCAGAAGAAGCAGAAGCATAAGAATCCGAAGAAGCAGAAGCAGAACCTCAAGCAGAAGGAGAAGCAGGAGAAGCAGAAGAAGCAGAATCTGGAGAAGCAGAACGAGAAGCTGAAGGAGAAGCAGAAGCAGAAAGAGAATCAAAAGCAGAAGGAGAAGCAGAAGAAACAGAAGAAGTAGAAGCAGTAGCAGTTGTAGCAGAAACAGAAGGAGAAGCCAAAGGAAAAGCAGAAGAACAAGAAGGAGAAGGAGAAACAGAAGGAGAAGCAGAATGAGAAGCAGGTAAAGAAGAAGAAGAAGAAGCAGAAGGAGAATCAGAAAGAGAAGCAGAAGAAGGAGAAGGAGAAGCAGAAGCAGAAGAAGATGCAGAAGGAGAAGCAGGAGAAGCAGAAGAAGCAGAAGGAGAAGCAGGAAAGCAGAAGAAGCAGAAGCAAAAGGAGAAGCAAAAGAAGGAGAAGGAGAAGGAGAAGCAGAAGAAGAAGCATAAGAGCAAGCACAAGCAGAAGGAGATTCAGAAGGAGAAGCAGGAGAAGCAGGAGAAGCAGAAGCTGATGGAGAAGCAGAAGTAGGAGAAGGAGAAGGAGGAGAAGGAGAGAAGCAATAGCAGTATGGAGAAGCAGAAGCGGAATGAGAAGCAGAAAGAAAAGCAGGAGAAGCACAAGAAGCAGTAGCAGGAGAAGCAGAAAGAGAAGTAGCAGAAGAAGCAGAAACAGAAGCAGAAGTAGAAGCAGAAGCAGAAGGAGAAGCAGCAGAACAAGTAGAACCAGAAATTCAGGCAGGAGAAACAGAAGAAGCAGAAGCAGAAAGAGAAGCAAAAAGAGATGCAGAAGGAGAAGTAGAAGAAGCAGCAGAAGGAGAAGCAGCAGAAGAAGCAGAAAAACAAGCAGGAGAAGCAGAAGCAGAAAGAGAAGTAGAAGCAGAAGAAGCAGAAGCAGAAGAAGAAGCAGTAGAAGCATAAGAAGCAGAAGCAGGAGAAGCAGATGCAGAAAAACAAGAAGAAGCATAAGAAGCAGAAGCAGAAGCAGAGGGAGAAACAGAAGAAGGAGAAGGAGCAGCAGAAGGTGAAGCAGAAGGAGATGGAGAAGCAGAAAGAGAAGCAGAAACAGAAGAAGAAGAAGAAGGATTAGTTGGAGAATCAGAAGAAGCAGAAGCAGAAAGAGAAGCAGAAGAAGGAGAAGGAGAAGCAGAAGCAGAGGAAAGGAAGGAGAAGCAGAAGAAGCAGAAGCAGGAGAAGCAGAAGCAGAAGAAGAAGAAGAAGAAGAAGAAGAAGAAGAAGAAGAAGAAGAAGAAGAAGAAGAAGAAGAAGAAGAAGAAGAAGAAGAAGAAGAAGAAGCATAAGGAGAAGCAGTAGAAGCAG
The DNA here is from genome assembly GCF_000151885.1 of Dipodomys ordii. Taxonomy (NCBI): domain Eukaryota; kingdom Metazoa; phylum Chordata; class Mammalia; order Rodentia; family Heteromyidae; genus Dipodomys; species Dipodomys ordii. Next base: position 565 of record NW_012299908.1, on the reverse strand, counting down.
AAGAAGCAGAAGCAGGAGTAGCAGAAGCAGAAGAAAAAGAATAAGCAAAAGAAGCAGAAGCAGAAGAAGTGGGAGAAGCATAAGAAGGAGAAGGAGCAGCAGAAGGAGAAGCAGAAGCAGAAAGAGAAGTAGAAACAGAAGGAGAACAAGAAGGAGAAGCAGGAGAATCAGAAGAAGCAGAAGTAGAAGCAGAAAGAAGAGAAGAAGGAGAAGCAGAAGTAGAATCAGAAGAAACAGAAGAAGAAGCATAAGAAACAGAAGCAAAAGAAACAGAAGACGGAGAAGAGCAGAAGCAGAAGCAGATGGAGAAGCAGAAGTAGAAGCAGAAAGAGAAGCAGGAGAAGCAGAAGAAGCAGGAGAAGCAGAAGCAGACGAAACAGGAGAAGCCAAAGAAGCAGAACCAGAATCTGAAGGAGAAACAGAAGAAGCACAATCTCAAGCAGAAGCAGAAGAAACAGAAATAGTAGAATAAGCAGAAGCAGAAGCAGCAGGAAAAGCAGAATAAGAAGACGGAGAAGGCGAGAGAAAGTATTAGGAGTAGGAGAAGCAAAAGGATAAGCAGATG
>NW_012299907.1:0-3644 GCF_000151885.1 Dipodomys ordii | reverse complement strand
ATTCTGCTTCTGCTTCTCCTTCTGCTTCTCCTATTGCTTCTGTTGACCTTCCTTTTCCTTCTCCTTCTCCTACTTCTGCTTCTCCTTCTGCTTTTTCTTCTTGTGCTTCTTCTGCTTCTCCTTCTGCATCTTCTTCTGCTTCTGCTTCTCCTTCTGCTGCTTCTTCTGCTTCTGTTTCTCCTTCTTCTGCATCTCCTTCTGCTTCTCTTTCTGCTGCTCCTTCTGCTTCTCGTTCTTCTTCTGATTCTCCTTCTGCTCTTCCTACTTCTAATCCTTCTCTTTCTCCTTCTCCTTCTTCTTCACGTTCTGCTTCTGCTACTGCTTCTTCTGCTTGATCTGTTTCTTCTGCTTCAAGTCCTGCTTCTGTTTCTTCAACTTCTTCTGTTTCTTGTGCTTCTGCTTCTCCTGCAACTGCTTCTTCTCCTTCTCTTTCTGCTTCTCCTTCTGCTTCTGCTTCTCCTTCTGCTACTTCTCCTTCTTCTCTTTCTTCTTCTTCTTCTGCTTCTCCCGCTTCTGCTTCTTCTGCTTCTCCTTCCTTTCCTCTGCTTCTGCTTCTCCTTCTCCTTCTTCTGCTTCTCTTTCTGCTTCTGCTTCTTCTGATTCTCCAACTAATCCTTCTTTTTCTCCTTCTGTTTCTGCTTCTCTTTCTGCTTCTCCATCTCCTTCTGCTTCACCTTCTGCTGCTCCTTCTCCTTCTACTGTTTCTCCCTCTGCTTCTGCTTCTGCTTCTTATGCTTCTTCTTGTTCTTCTGCTTCTGCTTCTCCTGCTTCTTCTTCTTATGCTTCTACTGCTTCTTCTTCTGCTTCTGCTTCTTCTGCTTCTACTTCTCTTTCTGCTTCTCCTTCTCCTGCTTGTTTTTCTGCTTCTGCTGCTTCTCCTTCTGCTGCTTCTTCTACTTCTCCTTCTGCTTCTTTTTTGCTTCTCTTTCTGCTTCTGCTTCTTCTGTTTCTCCTGCCTGAATTTCTGGTTCTACTTGTTCTGCTGCTTCTCCTTCTGCTTCTGCTTCTCCTTCTGCTTCTGTTTCTGCTTCTTCTGCTTCTTCTCTTTCGGCTTCTCCTGCTTCTGCTTCTTGTGCTTCTCCTGCTTCTCTTTCTGCTTCTCATTCCGCTTCTGCTTCTCCTTCTCCTTCTGCTTCTCCTCCTTCTCCTTCTCCTACTTCTGCTTCTCCTTCAGCTTCTGCTTCTTCTGTTTCTCCTGCTTCTCCTTCTGCATCTTCTTCTGCTTCTGCTTCTCCTTCTCCTTCTTCTGCTTCTCCTTCTGCTTCTCCTTCTTCTTCTTCTGCTTCTCCTTCTCTTCTTTTGCTTCTGCTTCTTCTGCTTTTCCTGCTTCTCCTTCTGCTTCTGCTTCTTCTGCTTCTCCTTCTGCATGTTCTTCTACTTCTGCTTCTCCTTCTGCTGCTTCTTCTGCTTCTCCTTGTGATTCTCCTTCTGCTTCTTCTTCTTCTGCTTTACCTGCTTCTCTTTCTGCTTCTCCTTCTGCTTCTCCTTCTGTTTCTCCTTCTCCTTCTTGATCTTCTGCTTTTCCTTCGGCTTCTCCTTCTGTTTCAGCTACAACTGCTACTGCTTCTACGTCTTCTGTTTCTTCTGCTTCTCCTTCTGCTTTTGATTCTCTTTCTGCTTCTGCTTCTCCTTCAGCTTGTCATTCTGCTTCTCCAGATTCTGCTTCTTCTGCTTCTCCTGCTTCTCCTTCTGCTTCAGGTTCTGCTTCTGCTTCTTCGGATTCTTATGCTTCTGCTTCTCCTGCTTCTGCTTCTTTTGTTCCCCTCCTTCTCTTTCTGCTTCTCCTTCTGTTTCTGCTTCTCCTTCTGCTTCTGCTTCTTGTCCTTTTCCTGATTCTTCTATTTCTGCTTCTCCTGTTTGTGTATCTCCTGCTTCTCCTTCTGCTGCTCTTTCTGCTTCTCCGGCTGCTTTTCCGTCTCCTGCTCGTTCTTCTGCTTCTCTTTCTGCTTCTCCTTCTGTTTCTCCTTCTCCTTCTCGTTCTTCTGCTTTTCCTTGTGCTTCTCCTTCTGCTTCTGCATCTTCTGCTTCTTCTGCTACTGACTCTGCTTCTTCTGTTACTTCTGCTTCTCCTTCTGCTTCTCCTTCTGCTTTTGCTTCTCTTTCTGTTTCTGCTTCTCCTTCTGGATCTCCTTCTACTCCAGATTCTGCTTCTTCTGCTTCTCCTGCTTCTCCTACTTCTCGTGCTGCTTCTCTTTCTGAGTCTCTTTCTGCTTCTGCTTATCCTTTTGCTTCTCCTACTCCTAATCCTTCTCTTTCGCCTTCTCCTTCTTCTTCTTCTTCTGCTTTTCCTGCTGCTTCTGCTTCTGCTTATTGTACTATTTCTGTTTCTTCTGCTTCTTCTTCAGATTGTGCTTCTTCTGTTTCTCCTGCTTCAGATTCGGCTTCTGCTTCTTCGGCTTCTCCTGTTTCTTCTGCTTCTGCTTCTTCTACTTCTCCTGCTTCTCTTTCTGCTTCTTCTTCTGCTTCTGCTCTTCTCCTTCTTCTGTTTCTTTTGCTTCTGTTTCTTCTTCTTCTGTTTCTTCTGATTCTACTTCTGCTTCTCCTTCTTCTCCTCTTTCTGCTTCTACTTCTGCTTCTTCTGATTCTCCTGCTTCTCCTTCTTGTTCTCCTTCTGTTTCCGCTTCTCTTTCTGCTTCTGCTTCTCCTTCTGCTGCTCCTTCTCCTTCTTATGCTTCTCCCAGTGCTTCTGCTTCTTTTGCTTATTCTTTTTCTTCTGCTTCTCCTGCTACTGCTTCTTCTGCTTCTACAGCTTCTCCTTACGCTTCTCCTTATGCTGCTTCTTCTTTTTCTTCTTCTTCGTCTTCTTCATCTTCTTCTGTTTCTTCTGCTTCTGCTTCTCCTGCTTCTTCTGCTTCTCCTGCTTCTCTTTCTGCTTCTCCTTCTGCTTCTGCTTCTCCTTCTGCTTCTGCTTCTACTCTTCTCCTTCTTCTGTTTCTTTTGCTTCTGTTTCTTCTGCTTCTTCTTCTTCTGTTTCTTCTGATTCTACTTCTGCTACTTCTGATTCTCCTGCTTCTCCATTTGTTGTCCTTCTGTTTCTGCTTCTCTTTCTGCTTCTACTTCTCCTCCTTCTGCTTCTGCTTCTCCCAGTGCTTCTGCTTCTGCGTCTTTTGCTTATTCTTTTTCTTCTGCTTCTGCTTCTCCTGCTTCTGCTTCTTCTGCTTCTACTGCTTCTCCTTATGCTTCTCCTTATGCTTCTCCTTCTTCTTCTTCTTCTTCTTCTTCTTCTTCTTCTTCTTCTTCTTCTTCTTCTTCTTCTTCTTCTTCTTCTTCTGTATCTTCTGTTTCTGCTTCTCCTGCTTCTGCATTTGTGCTTCTCCTGATTCTCTTTCTTCTTCTTCTGCTGCTTCTCCTTCTGCTGGTTCTCCTATTGCTTCTGCTGCCCTTCCTTCTCCTTCTCCTTCTCCTACTTCTGCTTTCTTTCTTCTGCTTTTGCTTTCTTCTGCTTCTCCTTCTGCATCTTCTTCTGCTTCTGCTTCTCCTTCTGCTGCTTCTTCTGCTTCTGCTTCTCCTTCTTCTGCTTCTCCTTCTGCTTCTCCTTCTGCTGCTCCTTCTGCTTCTCGTTCTGCTCTGATTCTCCTTCTGCTCTCCTACTCCTATCCTTCTCTTTCTCCTCTCCTTCTTCTTCTTCTGCTTCTCGTTCTGCT
>NW_012299906.1:0-3644 GCF_000151885.1 Dipodomys ordii | reverse complement strand
AAGAAGAAGAAGAAGAAGAAGGAGAAGAAGGAGAAGCATAAGGAGAAGCAGTAGAAGCAGAAGAAGCAGAAGCAGGAGAAGCAGAAGAAAAAGAATAAGCATAAGAAGCAGAATCAGAGGGAGTAGGAGAAGACGGAGAAGGAGCAGCAAAAGGAGAAGCAGAAGGAGAAGCAGAAGGAGAAGAAGATGCAGAAGGAGAAGCAGGAGAAGCAGAAGAAGCAGAAGCAGAAGGAGAAGCAGAAGTAGGAGAAGGAGAAGGAGAAGGAGAAGGAAGGGCAGCCGAAGCAATAGGAGAAGTAGAAGGAGAAGCAGAAGCAGAATGAGAAGCAGAAAGAGAAGCAGTAGAAGCAGAAGAAGCAGGGAAAGCAGAAGCAGACGAAAGAGAAGAAGATGAAGAAGAAGAAGAAGAAGAAGAAGAAGAAGAAGAAGAAGAAGAAGAAGAAGAAGAAGAAGAAGAAGAAGAAGAAGAAGAAGAAGAAGAAGAAGAAGAAGAAGAAGAAGAAGGAGAAGCGTAAGGTGAAGCAGTAGAAGCAGAAGAAGCAGAACCTGGAGAAGCAGAAGCAGAAGAAAAAGAATAAGCAAAATAAGCAGAAGAAGAAGCAGTGGGAGAAGCAGAAGAAGGAGAAGGAGCAACAGAAGGAGAAACAGAAGCAGAAAGAGAAGCAGAAACAGAAGGAGAACAAGAAGGAGAAGCAGGAGAATCAGAAGAAGCAGAAGTAGAAGCAGAAAGAGGAGAAGAAGGAGAAGCAGAAGTAGAATCAGAAGAAACAGAAGAAGAAGCAGAAGAAACAGAAGCAAAAGAAACAGAAGAAGGAGAAGAGCAGAAGCAGAAGCAGAAAGAGAAGCAGAAAGAAAAGCAGAGAAGTAGAAGAAGAAACAGAAAGAAGAAGCAGAAGAAACAGAAGCAAAAGAAACAGAAGAAGGAGAAGAGCAGAAGCAGAAGCAGAAGGAGAAGCAGAAGCAGAAGGAGAAGCAGAAAGGGAAGCAGGAGAAGCAGAAGAAGTAGGAGAAGCAGAAGCAGAAGAAACAGGCGAAGCCGAAGAAGCAGAATCATACTCTGAAGCAGAAGGAGAAACAGAAGAAGCACAATCTGAAGCAGAAGCAGAAGAAACAGTAATAGAATAAGCAGAAGCAGACTCAGCAAGAGAAGGAGAAGAAGAAGAAGTCGGAGAAGGCGAGAGACAAGGATTAGGAGTAGGAGAAGCAAAAGGATAAGCAGAAGCAGAAAGAGACGCAGAAGGAAAAGCAGCACGAGAAGTAGGAGAAGCAGGAGAGGCAGAAGCAGGAGAAGCAGAAGAAACAGAAGACGCAGAAGCAGAATGAGAAGCAGAAGGAGAAGGAGAAGCAGAAGAAGGAGAAGGAGAAGCAGAAAGGGAAGCAGCACGAGAAGCAGGAGAAGCAGAAGCAGGAGAAGCAGAAGCAGAAGAAACAGAAGGAGAAGAAGCAGAAGCAGAAGGAGAAGCAGAAACAGAAGGGAAAGCAGAAAGAGAAGCAGGAGAAGCAGAAGAAGCAGCAGCAGGAGAAGCAGAAGCAGAAGAAGCCGAAGAAGCAGAAGCAGAACCTGAAGCAGAAGGAGAAGCAGGAGAAGCAGAAGAAGCAGAATCTGGAGAAGCAGAAGGAGAAGCAGAAGCAGAAAGAGAAGCAAAAGCAGAAGGAGAACCAGAAGAAACTGAAGAAGCAGAGGCAGTAGCAGAAGAAGCAGAAGATGCAGAAGCAGAAGGAGAAGCAGAAGGAAAAGCAGAAGAACAAGGAGAAGGCGAAACACAAGGAGAAGCAGAAAGAGAAGCAGAAGAAGGAGCAGGAGAAAGAAAAGCAGCAGGAGAAGCAGAAAGAGCAGCAGAAGGAGAAGCAGGAGATGCAGAAACAGGAGAAGCAGAAGCAGAAGAAACAGGAGAAAGACAAGAAGCAGAAGCAGAGGGAGAAGCAGAAACAGAAGGAGAAGCAGAAAGAGAAGTAGGAGAAACAGAAGAAGCAGAAGCAGGAGAAGCAGAAGCATAAGAATCCGAAGAAGCAGAAGCAGAACCTGAAGCAGAAGGAGAAGCAGGAGAAGCAGAAGAAGCAGAATCTGGAGAAGCAGAATGAGAAGCAGAAGGAGAAGCAGAAGCAGAAAGAGAATCAAAAGCAGAAGGAGAAGCAGAAGAAACAGAAGAAGTAGAAGCCGTAGCAGTTGTAGCAGAAGCAGAACGAGAAGCAGAAGGAAAAGCAGAAGAACAAGAAGGAGAAGGAGAAGCAGAAGGAGAAGCAGAAAGAGAAGCAGGTAAAGCAGAAGAAGAAGAATCAGAAGGAGAAGCAGAAGAAGGAGAAGGAGAAATAGAAGAAGATGCAGAAGAAGAAGCAGGAGAAGCAGAAGAAGCAGAAGCAGAAGGAGAAGAAGGAGAAGCAGAAGAAGCAGAAGCAAAAGGAGAAGCAAAAGAAGGAGAAGGAGAAGGAGAAACAGAAGCAGAAGAAGAAGCATAAGGAGAAGCACAAGAAGAAGGAGATGAAGAAGGAGAAGCAGGAGAAGCAGAAGAAACAGAAGCTGAAGGAGAAGCAGAAGTAGGAGAAGGAGAAGGAGGAGAAGCAGAAGCAGAAGGAGAAGCAGAAGCGGAATGAGAAGTAGAAAGAGAAGCAGGAGAAGCACAAGAAGCAGAAGCAGGAGAAGCCGATAGAGAAGAAGCAGAAGAAGCAGAAACAGAAGCAGAAGTAGAAGCAGAAGCAGAAGCAGAAGGAGAAGCAAAAAGAGAAGCAGAAGAAGAACTAGAAGAAGCAGCAGAAGGAGAAGCAGCAGAAGAAGCAGAAAAAGAAGTAGGAGAAGCAGAAGCAGAAAGAGAAGTAGAACCAGAAGAAGCAGAAGAAGCAGAAGCAGAAGAGGAAGCAGTAGAAGCATAAGAAGCAGAAGCAGGAGAAGCAAAAGCAGAAGAAAAAGAAGAAGCATAAGAAGCAGAAGCAGAGGGAGACACAGAAGAAGGAGAAGGAGCAGCAGAAGGTGAAGCAGAAGGAGATGCAGAAGCAGAAAGAGAAGCAGAAACAGAAGGAGAAGGAGAAGGAGAAGTTGGAGAATCAGAAGAAGCAGAAGAAGAAGCAGAAAGAGAAGCAGAAGAAGGAGAAGGAGAAGCAGAACGAGAAGGACAAGCAGGAGAAGCAGAAGAAGCAGAAGTGGGAGAAGCAGAAGAAGAAGCAGAAGAAGAAGCAGAAGAAGAAGCAGAAGAAGAATCAGAAGAAGAAGCAGAAGAAGAAGAAGAAGAAGAAGAAGAAGAAGAAGAAGAAGAAGAAGAAGAAGAAGAAGAAGAAGAAGAAGAAGAAACAGAAGATGGAGAAGGAGCAGAAGGAAAAGCAGAAGCAGAAGGAGAAGCAGAAAGAGAAGCAGAAGAAGCAGTAGTAGGAGAAGCAGAAGCAGAAGAAACAGAAGAAGCCCAAGAACCAGAAGGAGAACCTGAAGCAGAAGGAGAAGCAGAAGCAGCAGAAGCTGGAAAAGCAGAAGCAGAAGAAACAGAACAAGCAGAAGAAGCAGAGCAGACGAGAAGCAGAAGAAGAAGAAGAGAAAGAGAAGGATTAGGAGTAGGAGGAGCAGAGCAGAATTCAAAGCAGAAAGAGAAGCAGAGGAGAAACAGAAGAGCAGAGCAGGAGAAGCAGAAGCAGATGAGAAGCACAGAAGGAGAATTGAA
>NW_012299905.1:0-3644 GCF_000151885.1 Dipodomys ordii | reverse complement strand
GCAACACAGAGGGACACAGCGGGGAACACAGGGCGGAAACAGCGTGACACAGTGTGGGGACACATCGAGGACACATTAGGACACAGTGGGAACACAGCGGGACTCAGCGGGGGACACAGCAGTACACAGCGGGACACAGCGGGGACAAAGCTGGACACAGCAGGGTACACAGCGGGACACAGCGCTGACACAGCGGGCACACAGCGGGACACAGCAGGTCACAGCAGGGACACAGCAGGACACCGCAAGACATAGCGGGGGACACAGCGGTGACACATCGGGACACAGCGGGGGACACAGCGGGGACACAGTGGGACCCAGCGGGACACAGTGGTGGACACAGCGAGGACACAGCGGGACACAGCGGGGACACAGAGGGGACTCAGCAAGGGACATAACAAGGGACAAAGCGAGACACCATGGGACACAGTGGGACACAACAGGACACAGCGGGGACACTGCGGGGACACAGCGGGACAAAGCGAGGGACACAGCAGGAAACAGCGGGACACAGGAGGACACAGCGGGGACACAGCGGGGACACAGCGGGGACACAGCGGGACACAGCGATGACACAGCGGGACACAGGGGGACACAGCGGGGACACAGCGGGGGACACAGCAGGACACAGCGGGACACAGCGGGGGACACAGCGGGACACAGCGCGAGACACAGCGGAGGACACAGCAAGGACACAACGGGACACAGAGGGATACAGCGGGAAACAGTGGGACACTCTGGAGGACACAGTGGGGGACACAGTGGGGACACAGCGGAGGACACGGAGGACACAGCGGGACACAGAGCGGGACACAGCTGGACACAGCGGGACACAGCGGGGTACACAGCGGGACTCAGCGGGGACACAGCGAGGACACAGAGGGACACAGCGGGACACAGCGGGACACAGCAGAAAACAGTGGGACACAGCGGGACACAGCGGAGGACACAGCGAGGACACAGCGGGACACAGTCTGACACAGCGGGGACACAGCTGGGACACAACAGGGGACACAGCGGGGACACAGTGGGGTCACAGCGATTACACAACGGGACACAGAGGGACACAACGGGAAACAGCGGGACACAGCGAGACACAGCAGGACACAGTGGGTGACACAGCGGGACACACCGGAGGACACAGTGGGGGACACAGCGGGACACAGCGGAGGACACAGCAGGGACACAGCCGGACACAGCAGGACATAGGGGGACACAGCAGGGACACAGCGGGACACATTGCGGACACAAAGGGACACAACTGGGGACACAGCGGGGGACACAGTGGGATACAACGGGGGACACAGCAGGACACAGGCGGGACAAAGAGGGGGACACAGCGGGACGGAGTGGGGACAAGGTAGGACACAGCAGGACACAACGGGGGACACAGCGTGGGACACAGCCGGGGACACAGCGGCACACAGCGGGTGACAAGCGAGGACACAGTGGGACACATTGGGACCAAGCAGGGACACAGCGGGACACAGCAGGAAACAGCAGGAAACAGCGGGACACAGCGGGGGACACAGCGGGACACATATTGGAGGACACAGCGGGACACAGCGGAGGACACAGCGGGACACAGTCTGACACACCAGGGACACAGCAGGGGACACAGCGGGGACACAGCAGGGACACAGCGGGCAACACATCGGGACACAGCATGACATAGCGGGGACCCAGCGGGGACACAGAGGGACACAGCAAGGACACAGCGGGACACAGCAGAGGACAAGCGAGGACACAGCGGGACTCAGAGGGAAACAGCGGGGACACAGCGGGGGACACAGCGGGGGACAGCAGGGACACACTGGGGGACAATGGGGACACAGCGGGACACAGCGGGGGACACAGCGGGGGACACAGCGGGACACAGCAGGGGACAAGTGAGGGCACAGCAGGACACAGCTTGACACAGCGGGGACAGAGCGGGGACACAGCGGGGGACACAGCGTGGAACACAGCGGGACACAGTGGGGGACACAGCGGGGGACACAGCGGGACACAGCGGGGGACAAGCGAGGACACCGTGGGACACAGCTGGACAAAGCAGGGACACAGCGGGGACACAGCGGGGGACACAGTGGGGGACACAGCGGGACAAAGGGGGGGACACAGCAGAGGACACAGCGGGGACACAGCGAGGACACAGCGGGACACAGGGGGAAACAGCAGAGACATAGCTGGATACAACGGGGTACACTGCGGGACACAGTGGGGACACAGCGAGGACACAGCGGGACACAGTGGGACAAAGCCGGACACAGCAGGACACAGCGGGACACAGCGGGGGACACAGCCGGACACTTCGGGACATAGGGGGACACAGCGGGGACACAGCAAGACACAGTGCGGACACTGAGGAACACAACGGGGGACACAGCGGGGACACAGGGGGACACAGCGGGGACACAGCGAGGGACACAGCGGGGACATAGCAGGACACAGCGGGACATAGGGGGACACAGCGGCACACAGTGCGTAAACAGAGGGACACAATGGGGGACACAGCGGGAACACAGTGTGACACGACGGGGACACAGTGAAGGACACAGCGGGACACAGCGGGGACACAGCGGGACACAGCGGGGAACACAGCGAGGATACAGCGGGACCCAGTGGGACACAGCGTCGATACAGCGGGGACACAGCGGGACACAGCGGGGCACAGGGGGGACACAGCAGGAAAACAGAGGGGACAGAGCCAGACACATCGGGGACACAGAAGAGACGCAACGGGACACAGCATCGGACACAGCGGGACACAGCGGGATACAGCGGGGACAGATAGGGACACAGCGGGGGACACAGCGGGGCCAGAGCCCACACAGTGGGGGACACAGCGGGGGACACAGCGGGGCACACAGCGGGGGACACAGCGGGACACAGCGGGGGACACAACGGGGACACAGCGGGGACACAGCAGGACACAGCGGGAACACAGAGGGGACACAGCGGGACACAGCGGGGACACAGCGGGGGACACAGCGGGACACAGCGGGGGACACAACGGGGACACAGAGGGGACACAGCGGGACACAGCGGGAACACAGAGGGGACACAGCGGGACACAGCGGGGACACAGTGGGGGGGACAGCTGGACACAGCGAGACACAGCGGGGACACAGAGGTGGACACAGTGGGGACACAGCGGGACGCAGCAGGGGATACAGCGGGACACAGCGGGACACAGCGGGGACACAGCAGGACACAGCGCGGGACACAGTGGGACACAGCTGGACACAGCGGGTTACACAGCGGGACTCAGAGGGGAAACAGCCAGAACACAGGTGGACACAGCGGGACACAGCGGGACACAGCAGGAAACAGCGGGACACAGCGGGAGACACAGCGGGACACAGCGCGAGACATAGTGGAGGACACAGCAGGACACAGCGGAGGACACAGCGGGACACAGTCTGACACACCAGGGACACAGCAGGGGACATAGTGGGGACACAGCAGGGACACAGCGGGCAACACATCGGGACAAAGCATGACATAGCGGGGACCAAGCGGGGACACAGAGGGACACAGCAAGGACACAGCGGGACACAGCGGGGGACACAGCGGGGGACAGCATGGACACACTGGGGGACAATGGGGACACAGCGGGACACAGCGGGGGACACAGCGGGGGA
>NW_012299904.1:0-3644 GCF_000151885.1 Dipodomys ordii | reverse complement strand
GAGACGCAGAAGGAGAAGCAGCACGAGAAGTATTGAGAAGCAGGAGAAGCAGAAGCAGGAGAAGCAGAAGCATAAGAATCCGAAGAAGCAGAAGCAGAACCTGAAGAAGAAGGAGAAGCAGGAGAAGCAGAAGAAGCAGAAGCAGAAGGAGAAGTAGAAGTAGGAGAAGGAGAAGGAAGAGCCGCAGAAGCAATAGGAGAAGCAGAAGGAGAAGCAGAAGCAGAATGAGAAGCAGAAAGAGAAGCAGTAGAAGCAGAAGAAGCAGGAAAAGAAGAAGCGGAAAAAAGAGAAGAAGAAGAAGAAGAAGAAGAAGAAGAAGAAGAAGAAGAAGAAGAAGAAGAAGAAGAAGAAGAAGAAGAAGAAGAAGAAGAAGAAGAAGAAGAAGAAAAAGGAGAAGGAGAAGGAGAAGCATAAGGAGAAGAAGTAGAAGCAGAAGAAGCAGAAGCAGGAGAAGCAGAAGCAGTAGAAAAAGAATAAGCATAAGAAGAAGAATCAGAGGGAGAAGCAGAAGAAGGAAAAGGAACAGCAGAAAGAGAAGTAGAAGGAGAATCAGAAGGAGAATCAGAAGAAGGAGAAGCAGAAGCAGAAGAAGCAGCAGAAGGAGAAGCAGAAGCAGAAAAAGATGCAGAACGAGAAGCAGGAGAAGCAGAAGAAGCAGAAGCAGAAGGAGAAGCAGAAGTAGGAGAAGGAGAAGGAGAAGGAAGTGCAGCAGAAGCAATAGGAGAAGCAGAAGGAGAAGCAGAAGCAGAATGAGAAGCAGAAAGAGAAACAGTAGAAGCAGAAGAAGCAGGAAAAGCAGAAGCAGAAGAAAGAAAGGAAGAAGAAGAAGACGAAAAAGAAGGAGAAGAAGAGGAAGAAGAAGAAGAAGCAGCAGCATAAGGGGAAGCATAAGGAGAAGCAGTAGAAGCAGAAGCAGGAGAAGCAGAAGCAGAAGAAAAAGAATAAGCAAAAGAAGCAGAAGCAGTGGGAGAAGCAGAAGTAGGAGGAGAAGGAGCAGCAGAAGGAGAAGCAGAAGCAGAAAGAGAAGCAGAAACAGAAGGAGAACAAGAAGGAGAAGCAGGAGAATCAGAAGAAGCAGAAGTAGAAGCAGAAAGAGGAGAAGAAGGAGAAGCAGAAGTAGAATCAGAAGAAACAGAAGAAGAAGAAGCAGAAGAAACAGAAGCAAAAGAAACAGAAGAAGAAGAGCAGAAGCAGAAGCAGAAGGAGAAGCAGAAGCAGAAGGAGAATCTGAAAGAGAAGCAGGAGAAGCAGAAGAAACAGGAGAAGCCGAAGAAGCAGAAGCAGAATCTGAAGCAGAAGGAGAAACAGAAGAAGCACAATCTGAAGCAGAAGCAGAAGAAACAGAAATAGTCGAATAAGCAGAAGCAGAAGCACCAGGAGAAGCAGAAGAAGAAGAAGGAGAAGGCGAAAGAGAAGGATTAGGAGTAGGAGAAGCAAAAGGATAAGCAGAAGCAGAAAGAGACGCAGAAGGAGAAGCCGCACGAGCAGTAGGAGAAGCAGAAGAAACAGAAGACGCATAAGCAGAATGAGAATCACAAGGAGAAATTGAAGCAGAAGCAGAAGGAGAAGCAGAAGCAGAAGGATAAGCAGAAGAAGGAGAAGGAGAAGCAGAAAAAGAAGCAGAACGAGAAGCAGGAGAAGCAGAAGCAGGAGAAGCAGAAACAGAAAAAACAGAAGAAGGAGAAGAAGCAGAAGCAGGAGAAGCAGAAGCAGAAGAAGCCGAAGAAGCAGAAGCAGAACCTGAAGCAGAAGGAGAAGCAGTAGTAGCAGAAGAAGCAGAATCTGGAGAAGCAGAAGGAGAAGCAGAAGGAAAAGCAGAAGAACGAGAAGGAGAAGGAGAAGGAGAAACAGAAGGAGAAGCAGAAAGAGAAGCAGAAGAAGGAGCAGGAGAAGGAAAAGCAGCAGCAGAAGCAGAAAGAGCATCAGAAGGAGAAGCAGGAGATGCAGCAACAGGAGAAGCAGAAGCAGAAGAAACAGGAGAAGGACAAGAAGCAGAAGCAGAAGGAGAAGCAGAAACAGAAGGAGAAGCAGAAAGAGAAGGTGGGGAAGCAGAAGAAGCAGAAGCAGGAGAAGCAGAAGCATAAGAATCCGAAGAAGCAGAAGCAGAACTTGAAGCAGAAGGAGAAGCAGGAGAAGCAGAAGAAGCAGAATCTGGAGAAGCAGAATGAGAAGCTGAAGGAGAAGCAGAAGCAGAAAGAGAATCAAAAGCAGAAGGAGAAGCAGAAGAAACAGAAGAATAGAAGCAGTAGCCGTTGTAGCAGAAGCAGAAGGAGAAGCAGAAGGAAAAGCAGAAGAACAAGAAGGAGAAGGAGAAACAGAAGGAGAAGCAGAAGGAGAATCAGAAAGAGAAGCAGGTAAAGCAGAAGAAGAAGAAGCACAAGGAGAATCAGAAGGAGAAGCAGAAGAAGGAGAAGGAGAAGCAGAAGCAGAAGAAGATGCAGGAGAAGCAGGAGAAGCAGAAGAAGCAGAAGCAGAAGGAGAAGCAGGAAAAGCAGAAGAAGCAGAAGCAAAAGAAGGAGAAGGAGAAGAAGAAGAAGAAGGAGCATAAGGACAAGCACAAGCAGAAGGAGATGCAGAAGGAGAAGCAGGAGAAACAGAAGAAGCAGAAGCTGAAGGAGAAGCAGAAGCAGAAGAAGCCGAAGAAGCAGAAGCACCATCTGAAGCAGAAGGAGAAGCTGGAGAAGCAGAAGAAGCAGAATCTGGAGAAGCAGAAGGAGAAGCAGAAGCAGAAAGAGAAGCAAAAGCAGAAGGAGAAGCAGAAGGATAAGCAGAAGCAGAAGGAGAAGCAGAAGAGGAATGAGAAGCAGAAAAAGAAACAGGAGAAGCACAATAAGCAGAAGCAGGAGAAGCCGAAAGAGTAGAAGCAGAAGAAGCAGAAACAGAAGCAGAAGCAGAAGGAGAAGCAGCAGAAGAAGTAGAACCAGAAATTCAGGCAGGAGAAACAGAAGAAGCAGAAGCAGAAGGAGAAGCAAAAAGAGAAGCAGAAGCAGAAGTAGAAGAAGCAGCAGAAGGAGAAGCAGCAGACGAAGCAGAAAAACAAGCAGGAGAAGCAGAAGCAGAAAGAGAAGTAGAAGCAGAAGAAACAGAACAGAAGAAGCAGTAGAAGCATAAGAAGCAGAAGCAGGAGAAGCAGAAGTAGAAGAAAAAGAAGAAGCATAAGAAGCAGAAGCCGAAGCAGAGGGAGAAACAGAAGAAGAAGAAGGAGCAGCAGAAGGTGAAGCAGAAGGAGTTGCAGAAACAGAAAAAGAAGCAGAAACAGAAGGAGAAGAAGAAGGATTAGTTGGGGAATCAGAAGAAGCAGAAGCAGAAAGAGAAGCAGAAGAAGGAGAAGCAGAAACAGAGGAAACGAAGGAGAAGCAGAAGAAGCAGAAGCGGGAGAAGCAGAAGAAGAAGAAGAAGAAGAAGAAACAGAAGAAGGAGAAGGAGCAGAAGGAGAAACAGAAGCAAAAGGAGAAGCAGAAAGAGAAGCAGAAGAAGCATTAGCAGGAGAAGCAGAAGCAGAAGAAACAGAAGAAGCCGAAGAAGCAGAAGCAGGACCTGAAGCAGAAGAAACAGAACAAGCAGAAGAAGCAGAAGCAGAACGAGAAGCAGAAGAACAAGAAGGAGAAGGAGAAAGAGAAGGATTAGGAGTAGGAAGAGCAGTG
>NW_012299903.1:0-3644 GCF_000151885.1 Dipodomys ordii | reverse complement strand
CAGAAGGAGAAGAAGAAGGAGAAGTTGGAGAAGCAGAAGAAGCAGAAAGCAGATGCAGAAAGTGAATGTGAAGAAGGAGAAGGAGAAAGCTGAAGGAGAAGGACAAGCAGGAGAAGCAGAAGAAGCAGAAAGGGGAGGAGCAGATGAAGAAGAAGAAGAAGAAGAAGAAGAAGAAGAAGAAGAAGAAGAAGAAGAAGAAGAAGAAGAAGAAGAAGAAGAAGAAACAGAAGAAAGAGAAGGAGCAGAAGGAGAAGCAGAATCAGAAGGAGGAGCAAAAGAGAAGCAGAAGAAGCTGAAGAAGCAGTAGCAGGAGAAGCAGAAGCAGAAGAAACAGAAGAAGCCCAAGAAGCAGAATGAGAACCTGAAGCAGAAGGAGAAGCAGAAGCAGCAGAAGCTGGAAAAGTAGAAGCAGAAGAAACAGAACAAGCAGAAGAAGCAGAAGAAGAACGAGAAGCAGAAGAAGAAGAAGGAGAAAGAGAAGGATTAGGATTAGGGGAAACAGAAGGATAAGCAGAAGCAGAAAGAGAAGGAGAATGAATAGGAGAAGCAGGAGAAGCAGAAGAAGCAGAAGCAGAATGAAAAGCAGAAGAAGGAGAAATTAAAACAGAAGAAGATGCAGAAGGAGAAGCAGAAGCAGTAGTAGAAGCAGAAGAAGGAGAAGCAGAAGGAGAAGCATAAAGAGAAACAGAAGGAGAAGCAGGAGAAGCAGAAGCAGGAGAAGCAGAATCAGAAGAAATAGAAGAAGGAGAAGAAGCAGAAGCAGAAAGAGAAGCAGAAACAGAAGGAGAAGCAAAAATAGAAGCAGAAGAAGCCGAAGAAGCAAAAGCAGAACCTAAAGCAGAAGGAGAAGCAGAAGCAGAATCTGGAGAAGAAGAAGGAGAACCAGAAGGAGAAGCAGAAGCAGAAAGAGAAGCAAAAGCAGAAGGAGAAGCAGAAGGAGAAGCAGAAGAAACAGAAGAAGCAGAATCAGTAGCCGAAGAAGCTGAAGATGCAGAACCAGAAAGAGAAGCAGAAGGAATAGCAGAAGAACGAGAAGGAGAAACAGAAGGAGAAGCAGAAGGAGACGCAGGAAAAGCAGAAGAAACAGAAGCAGACGGAGAAGAAGGAAGAGAAGCCGAAGCAGAAGAAGAAGCAGAAGGAAAAGCACAAGCAGAAGGAGATGCAGAAGGAGAAGGAGGAGATGCAGAAGAAGCAGAAGCAGAAGGAGAAGAAGAAGGAGAAGAATCAGAATCAGAAGAAGCAGAAGCAGAAATAGAAAGAGAAGCCGACGAAGAGAAGCAGAACGAGAAGCAGGAGAAGCAGGAGAAGCACAAGCGGGAGAAGCAGAAGAAGAAGAAACAGAAGAAGGAGAAGGAGCAGAAGCAGAAGGAGAAGCAGAAAGAGAAGCAGGAAAAGCAGAAGAAGCAGAAGCAGGAGAAGCAGAAGGAGAAGAAACAGGAGAAGGACAAGAAGCAGAAGCAGAAGCAGAAGGAGAAGCAGAAACAGAAGGAGAAGCAGAAAGAGAAAGAGGGGAAGAAGAAGAAGCAGAAGCAGGAGAAGCAGAAGCATAAGAATCCGAAGAAGCAGAAGCAGAACCTGAAGCAGAAGGAGAAGCAGGAGAAGCAGAAGAAGCAGAATATGGAGAAGCAGAATGAGAAGCTGAAGTAGAAGCAGAAGCAGAAGCAGAAAGAGAATCAAAAGCAGAAGGAGAAGCAGAAGAAACAGAAGAAGCAGAAGCAGTAGCAGTGGCAGCAGAAGCAGAAAGAGAAGCAGAAGGAAAAGCAGAAGAACGAGAAGGAGAAGGAGAAACAGAAGGAGAAGCAGAAGGAGAATCAGAAGGAGAAGCAGAAGAAGCAGAAGGAGAAACAGAAGCAGAAGAAACAGCAGAAAGAGAAGCAGAAGCAGAAGAAGATGCAGAAGGAGAAGCAGGAGAAGCAGAAGAAGCAGAAGCAGAAGGAGAAGTAGAAGAAGGAGAAGGAGAAGGAAGAGCTGCAGAAGCAATAGGAGAAGCAGAAAGAGAAGCAGAAGCAGAATGAGAAGCAGAAAGAGAAGCAGAAGCAGAATGAGAAGCAGAAAGAGAAGTTTTAGAAGCAGAAGAAGCAGGAAAAGCAGAAGCAGAAGAAAGAGAAGAAGACGAAGAAGAAGAAGAAGCATAAGGAGAAGCATAAGGAGAATTATAAGGAGAAGCAGTAGAAGCAGAAGAAGCAGAAGCAGGAGAAGCTGAAGCAGAAGAAAAAGAATAAGCAAAAGAAGCAGAAGCAGAAGCAGTGGGAGAAGCAGAAGAAGGAGAAAGAGAAGGAGCAGCAGAAGGAGAAGCAGAAGCAGAAAGAGAAGCAGAAACAGAAGGAGAACAAGAAGGAGAAGCAGGAGAATCAGAAGAAGCAGAAAGAGAAGGAGAAGAAGGAGAAGCAGAAGTAGAATCAGAAGAAACAGAAGAAGAAGAAGAAGAAGAAGAAGAAGAAGAAGAAGAAGAAGAAGAAGAAGAAGAAGAAACAGAAGCAAAAGAAACAGAAGAAGGAGAAGAGAAGAAGCAGAAGGAGAAGCAGAAGCAGAAGGAGAAGCAGAAAGAGAAGCAGGAGAAGCAGAAGAAACAGGAGAAGCCGAAGAAGCAGAAGAAACAGGAGAAGCCGAAGAAGCAGAAGCAGAATCTGAAGCAGAAGGAGAAACAGAAGAAGCACAATCTGAAGCAGAAGCAGAAGAAACAGAAATAGTAGAATAAGCAGAAGTATAAGCACCAGGACAAGCAGAAGAACAAGAAGGAGAAGGCGAAAGAGAAGGAGTACGAGTAGGAGAAGCAAAAGGATAAGCTGAAGCAGAAAGAGACGCAGAAGGAAAAGCAGCACGAGAAGTAGGAGAAGCAGGAGAAGCATAAGCAAGAGAAGCAGAAGAAACAGAAGACGCAGAAGCAGCATGAGAAGCAGAAGGAGAAATTGAAGCAGAAGGAGAAGCAGAAGAAGGAGAAGGAGAAGTAGAAGCAGAAAGAGAAGTAGAACGAGAAGCAGGAGAAGCAGAAGCAGGAGAAGCAGAAACAGAAGAAGGAGAAGAAGCAGAAGCAGAAGGAGAATCAGAAACAGAAGGAAAAGCAGAAAGAGAAGCAGAAGAAGCAGCAGCAGGAGAAGCAGAAGCAGAAGAAGCCGAAGAAGCAGAAGCAGAACCTGAAGCAGAAGGAGAAGCAGAAGAAGCAGAATCTGGAGAAGCAGAAGGAGAAGCAGAAGCAGAAAGAGAAGCAAAAGCATAAGGAGAAGCATAAGGAGAAGCAGAAGAAACAGAAGAAGCAGAGGCAGTAGCAGAAGAAGCAGAAGATGCAGAAGCAGAAGGAGAAGCAGAAGGAAAAGCAGAAGAACGAGAAGGTGAGGGAGAAGGAGAAACAGAAGGAGAAGCAGAAAGAGAAGCAGTAGAAACAGCAGGAGAAGGAAAAGCAGCAGGAGAAGCAGAAAGAGCAGCAGAAGGAGGAGCAGGAGATGCAGAAACAGGAGAAGCATAAGCAGAACAAACAGGAGAAGGACAAGAAGCAGAAGCAGAAGGAGAAGCAGAAACAGAAGGAGAAGCAGAAAGAGAAGGAGGGGAAGCAGAAGAAGCAGGAGAAGCAGAAGAATAAGAACCCTAATTAGCAAAAGGAGAACCTCAGGCAGAAGGAGAAGCAGGAGAAGCAGAAGAAGCCGAAT
>NW_012299902.1:0-3644 GCF_000151885.1 Dipodomys ordii | reverse complement strand
AAGTTAATATCACCGGGTGAGTCTTAAAGTCCTCCGTAAGGGGGACTCTGGTATTGCTCATTCCGTTGAATCTGAAGCTGCAATAAAGAGAAATTGGTCTGGGATTATATCGTAGCAGAAAAAGCAGAATCAGAAGGAAAAGCAGTAAGTGAAGGAGGGGAAGCAGAAGAGCAGAAGCAGGAGAAGCAGAAGCATAAGAATCCGAAGAAGCAGAAGCAGAACCTGAAGCAGAAGGAGATGCAGGAGAAGCAGAAGAAGCAGAATCTGGAGAAGCAGAATGAGAAGCAGAAGGAGAAGCAGAAGCAGAAAGAGAATCAAAAGCAGAAGGAGAAGCAGAAGAAACAGAAGAAGTAGAAGCACTAGCAGTTGTAGCAGAAGGAAAAGCAAAAGAACAAGAAGGAGAAGGAGAAAGAGAAGGAGAAGCAGAAAGAGAAGCAGAAAGAGAAGCAGGTAAAGCAGAATAAGAAGAAGCAGAAGGAGAATCAGAAGGAGAAGCAGAAGAAGGAGAAGGAGAAGCAGAAGAAGATGCAGAAGGAGAAGCAGGAGAAGCAGAAGAAGCAGAAGCAGAAGGAGAAAGACAAGCAGAAGCAAAAGGAGAAGCAAAAGAAGGAGAAGGAGAAGCAGAAGCAGAATAAGGACAAGCACAAGCAGAAGGAGATGCAGAAGGAGAAGCAGGAGAAGCAGAATAAGCAGAATCTGAAGTAGAAGAAAGAGAAAATGCAGAAGAAGCAGAAGAGGAAGCAGCAGGAGAAGCAGAAGCAGAAGAAGGAGAAGGAGAAAGAGCAGGATTTGGAGTAGAAGAAACAGAAGGATAAGCAGAAGCAGAAAGAGAAGGAGAAGGAGAAGCAGGAGAAGCAGAAGCAGGAGAAGCAGAAGCAGAATGAAAAGCAGAAGAAGGAGAAATTGAAACAGAAAAAGATGCAGAAGGAGAAGCAGAAGCAGAAGCAGAAGGAGAAGCAGAAGAAGGAGGAGAAAGGAGAAGCAGAAGGAAAATCATAAAGAGAAACAGAAGGAGAAGAAGGAGAAGCAGAAGCGGGAGAAGTAGAAGGAGAAGAAATAGAAGAAGGAGAAGAAGCAGAAGCAGAAGGAGAAGCAGAAACAGAAGGAGATGCAGAAATAGAAGCAGAAGAAGCCGAAGAAGCAGAAGAAGAACCTGAAGCCGAAGGAGAAGCAGAAGAAGCAGAATCTGGAGAAGAAGAAGGAGAACCAGAAGGAGAAGCAGAAGCAGAGAGAGAAGCAAAAGCAGAAGGAAAAGCAGAAGAAACAGAAGAAGCAGAAGCAGTAGCAGAAGAAGCTGAAGATGCAGAAGCAGAAGGAGAAGCAGAAGGAAAAGCAGAACAAGAAGGAGAAGCAGAAGGAGAAGCAGGAAAAGGAGAAGAAGCAGTAGCAGACGGAGACGGAGAAGCAGAAGTAGAAGAAGAAGCATAAGGACAAGCATAAGCAGAAGGAGAAGCAGGAGAAGCAGAAGAAGCAGAAACAGAAGGAGTAGAAGAAGAAGAAGAAGCAGAAGAAGCAGAAGCAGAAGCAGAAAGAGAAGCAGACGAAGAGAAGCAGAACGAGAAGCAGGACAAGCAGAAGAAGAAGAAACAGAAGAAGGAGAAGTAGCAGAAGCAGAAGGAAAGCAGAAGGAGAAGCAGAAAGTGAAGCAGAAACAGAAGGAGAAGCAGAAAGAGAAGGAGGGGAAGCAGAAGAAGCAGAAGCATAAGAATCCAAAGAGGCAGAAGCAGAACCTGAAGCAGGAGAAGTGGAAGAAGCAGAATCTGGAGAAGCAGAATGAGAAGCAGAATGAGAAGCAGAAGCAGAAGCAGAAAGAGAATCAAAAGCAGAAGTAGAAGCAGAAGAAACAGAAGAAGCAGAAGCAGTAGTCGTTGTAGCAGAAGCAGAAGGAGAAGCAGTAGGAAAAGCAGAAGAACGAGAAGGAGAAGTAGAAGCAGAAGCGGAAGCAGAATCAGAAGGAGAAGAAGAAGCAGAAGGAGAAGCAGAAGAAGGAGAAAGAGAAGCAGAAAGAGAAGCAGAAAGGGAAGTAGAACGAGAAGCAGGAGAAGCAGAAGCAGGAGAAGCAGAAGCAGAAGAAACAGAAGAAGGAGAAGAAGCAGAAGCAGAAGGAGAAGCAGAAACAGAAGGAAAAAAGAAAGAGAAGCAGGAGAAGCAGAAGAAGCAGGAAAACAGAAACAAAAGAAAGAGAAGAAGATGGAGAAGAAGAAGAAGAAGAAGCATAAGGAGAAGCATAAGTAGAAGCAGTAGAAGCAGAAGAAGCAGAACCAGGTGAAGCAGAAGAGGAGAAAAAGAATAAGCAAAAGAAGCAGAAAGAGAAGCAGTGGGAGAGGCAGAAAAAGGAGAAGGAGAAGGAGCAGTAGAAGGAGAATCAGAAGCAGAAAGAGAAGCAGAAACAGAAGGAGAACAAGAAAGAGAAGCTGGAAAATCAGAAGAAGCAGAAGTAGAAGCAGAAAGAGAAGGAGAAGCAGAAGTAGAAACAGAAGAAGAAGAAGCAGAAGAATCAGAAGCAAAAGAAACAGAAGAAGGAGAAGAGCAGAAGAAGAAGAAGAAGGAGAAAGAGAAGCGGAGAAGCAAAAGAAGCGAAGCAGAAGCAGTGGGAGAAGGAGAAGAAGGAAAAGGAGAAGGAGCAGCAGAAGGAGAAGCAGAAGCAGAAAGATAAGCAGAAAAAGAAGGAGAACAATAAGGAGAAGCAGGAGAATCAGAAGAAGCAGAAGTAGAAGCAGAAAGAGGAGAAGTAGAATCAGAAGAAACAGAAGAAGAAGAAGCAGAAGAAACAGAAGCATAAGAAACAGAAGAAAAAGAAGAGCAGAAGCAGAAGCAGAAGGAGAAGCAGAAGCAGAAGGAGAAGCAGAAGAAGGAGAAGGAGAAGGAGAAGCAGAACGAGAAGCAAGAGAAGCAGAAGCAGGAGAAGCAGAAACAGAAGAAACAGAAGAAGGAGAAGAAGCAGAAGCAGAAGAAGCAGAATCTGGAGAAGAAGAAGTAGAAGCAGAAGGAGAAGCAGAAGCAGAAAGACAATCAAAGCAGAAGGAGAAGCAGAAGAAACAGAAGAAGTAGAAGCGGGAGAAGCAGAAGAAGAAGAAGAAACAGAAGAAAGAGAAGGAGAAGAAGGAGAAGCAGAAGCAGAAGGAGAAGCAGAAAGAGAAGCAGAAGAAGCTGTTGCAGGAGAAGCAGAAGCAGAAGAAACAGAAGAAGCATAAGAAGCAGAAGCAGGAGAAGCAGAAGCAGAAGATAAAGAAGCATAAGAAGCAGAAGCAGAGGGAGAAACAGAAGAAGGAGAAAAGCATGAGAATGTGAAGCAGAAGGAGATGCAGAAGCAGAAAGAGAAGCAGAAACAGAAGGAGAAGAAGAAGGAGAAGTTGGAGAATCAGAAGAAGCAGAAGCAGAAAGAGAAGGAGAAGAAGGAGAAGGAGAAGCAGAAAGAGAAGGACAAGCAGGAGAAGCAGAAGAAGCAGAAGCGGGAGAAGCAGAAGAAGAAGAAGAAACAGAAGAAAGAGAAGGAGCAGAAGGAGAAGCAGAAGCAGAAGGAGAAGCAGAAAGAGAAGCAGAAGAAGCTGTTGCAGGAGAAGCAGAAGCAGAAGAAACAGAAGAAGCCCAAGAAGCAGAAGGAGAACCTGAAGCAGAAGGAGAAGCAGAAGCAGCAGAAGCTA
>NW_012299901.1:0-3645 GCF_000151885.1 Dipodomys ordii | reverse complement strand
GGGACACCGCGGGGGACACAGTTTTTTGGGAAAGCAGGGGACAGGGGACACAGCGGGACACAGCGGGGACACAGCTGGACACAGCGGGGTACACAGAGGGACACAGCAGGCACACACTGGGGACACAGCGGGACACAGCGGAACTCAGCGGGAGACACAGCAGTACACAGCGGGACACAGTGGGACACACCGGGGAGACAGCAGGGACACAGTGGGGGACAAAGCGGGACACAGCGGGTCAGAGCGGGGGACACAGCGGGAAACAGCGGGAGACACAGAGGGGTACACAGCGGGACACAGCGGGGAACACAGCGAGGACACAGCGGAACACAGCGGGACACAGCGTCGATACAGTGGGGACAGAGCGGGTCACAGCAAGGACACAGCGGGACACAGCGGGACACAGCGGGGACACAGCGGGGACTCAGCGGGGGACACAGCGGGACACAGCGGGGGACACAGCGAGACACGGCGGGGACAAAGCTGGACACAGCGGGGTACACAGAGGGACACAGCTGGGACACAGCGGGGAAACAGCGTGACACAAAAGGCACAGCTATAGGACATCATCAAGACACAGCGGGGGACACAGCGAGGACACAGCTGCACACAGTGTGGGACACAGCAAGGACAGAGCGGGACACAGCGGGACACAGCGGGACACAGTGGGGGACACAGGAAGGACACAGCGGTACACAGAGGGGGACAGACGGAGGACACATTGGGACACAGTGGGACTCAGCGGGGGGACACAGCAGTACACAGCGTGACACAGCCGGACACAGCGGGGACACATCAGTGACACAGCGGGGGACACAGCGGGACACAGCGGGGGGGACACAGAGGGGTCCACAGCGGGACACAGCGTGGAAATAAGTGAGGCCACAGCAGAACACAGCGTGGGGCACAGTGAGGACTCAGCGGGACACAGCGGGACACAGCGGGGACAAAGCAGTAGACACAGCGGGACACAGTGGCGGACACAGCGGGACACAGCGTGGGACACAGGGAGGACACAGCGGGACCCAGCGGGACCCAGCGTCAATACTGCTGGGACACAGCGGGACACAGCGAGGTACACAGCAGGGGACACAACGGGACACAGCGGGGAACACAGGGAGGACATAGCGGGACCCAGCGGGACCCAGCGTCGTTACAGCGGGGACACAGCGGGACACACCGGGGTCCACAGCTGGGAACACAACAGGCCACTGCGGGGGACACAGAGAGGACAAAGCGGGAAAGAGCGGTACACAGCGGGGACACTGCGGGAACATAGTGGGACACAGCGAGGTACACAGCGGGACACAGCGGTGACACAGAGGGGACTCAGCGGGACAAAGTGGGGGACACAGTGGCACACAGCGGGACACAGCGGGGGACACAGCAGGGGACAGCGGAGACAGAGAGGGGTGAAAGCGAGACACAGCGGTGATACAGCTGGACACAACGGAGTACACAGCGGGACACAGCGGGCACACAGCGGGACACAGCAGGGACCGAGCTGGACATAGCGGGACACAGCGAAACACAGCGTGGTACTCAGCTGTGGACACAACGGGACACAGTGGGGGCACAGCCGGACACAGCGGGACACAGTGGGACACAGCGGGGAAAAAGCGTGAGACACAGCAAGGGACAGAGAGGGTGATAGCAGGGGACACAGCGAGGAAACAGCGGGACACAGCGGTGACACAACGGGGACTCAGGGGGTGACAAAGCGGGACACAGCGGGGGACACAGCGGGACACAGCGCAGGACAAGGCGGGACACAGTGTGGGACAGAGCGTGGGGACACAGTGAGACACAGCGGAGACAAAACTGGGCACAGCGGGGTACACAGAGGGACACAGCAGGGACGCAGCGGGGAAACAGCGTGACACAGCAGGACATAGCGGGACACAGCGGGGGACACAGCGAGGACACACCGGCACACAGTGGGGGACACAGCAAGGATAGAGCGGGAAACAGCGGGGGACACAGCAGGACATAGCAGGGGACAGAGCGGGACACAGCGGGACACAGCGGGGGACACAGGATGGACACAGCGGTACACAGCGGGGGATAGATCAAGGACACATTGGGACACAGCGGGGACACAGCGGGACTCAGCGGGGGACACAGCAGTACACAGCGGGACACAGCGGGACACAGCAGGGACACAGCGGGGGACACAGCGGGACACAGCGGGGGACACAGAGGGGGACACAGCGGGGAAAAAAGCGAGGCCACAGCAGAACACAGCGTGGGACACAGCGAGGACACAGCGGGACACAGCGGGACACAGCATCGATACAGCGGGGACACAGCGGGACACAGCGAGGTACACAGCTGGGGACACAACGGGACACAGTGGGGGCACAGCCGGACACAGCGGGACACAGCGGTACACAGCGGGGACACTGCGGAAACATAGTGGGACACAGCGGGGTATACAGCGGGACACAGCGGGACACAGCTTGGGACACAGCGGGGACAAAGCGGCAGACAGCAGGGGACACAGCAAGGACACAGCGGGACACAGCGGCGACAGAGAGGGGACTCAGCGGGACAAAGCGGAGGACACAGCGGGACACAGCGGGAAACAGCGGGGGACACAGAGGGGGACAGCGGAGACAGAGAGGGGCCAAAGCGAGACACAGCGGTGATACAGCTGGACACAACGGAGTACACAGCGGGACACAGCGGGCACACAGCGGGGACACAGCAGGCCAGAGCGGGACACAGCAGGGAACACAGGAAGGAAACAGCGGGACCCAGTGGGACACAGCATCGATACAGCAGGACACAGCGGGGTACACAGCTTGGGACACAACGGGACACAGCGGGGGATACAGCGAGGACACAGTGTGACCCAGCAGGACACAGCGGGGACACAGTGGAGACTCAGCGAGGGACACAGCGGGACACAGCGGGGGACACAGCGGGACACAGCGGGGGACACTGCGGGACACAGTGTGGGACAGAGTGTGGGACACAACGAGACACAGCGGGGACAAAGTTGGACACAGCGGGGTACACAGAGGGACACTGCAGGGACACAGCGGGGAAACAGCGTGACACAGCAGGAAACAGCGGGACACAGCGGGGGACACAGCGAGGACACAGCGGCACACAGTGGGGGACACAGCAAGGACAGAGCGGGACACAGCGGTGGACACAGCGGGACATAGCGGGGGCCTCAGCGGGGGACACAGCGGGACACAGCGGGACACAGCGGGGGACACAGGAAGGACACAGCAGTACACAGCGGGGGACAGAGCGAGGACACATTGGGACACAGTGGGGACACATCGGGACTCAGCGGGGGACACAGCATTACACAGCGGGACACAGCGGGGACACTGCAGGGACACAGCGTGGGACACAGCGGGAAACAGCGGGGGACACAGAGGGGTACACAGCGGGGAAAACAGTGAGGCCAAAGCAGAACACAGCGTGGGACAGAGCGAGGACACAGCGGGACACAGCGGGACACAGCGGTGACAAAGCAGTAGACACAGCGGGACACAGTGGCGGACATAGCGGGACACAGTGTGGGACACAGGGAGGACACAGCGGGACCCAGCGGAACCCAGCGTCGATACAGCGGGGACACAGTGGGACTCAGTGAGGTACACAGCTGGGGACACAACGGGACACAGC
>NW_012299900.1:0-3645 GCF_000151885.1 Dipodomys ordii | reverse complement strand
AAGAGAAGAAGCAGAAGCAGAAGAAGCAGCAGAAGGAGAAGCAGAAAGCAGAAGAAGGTTCAGAAGGAGAAGCAGGAGAAGCAGAAGAAGCAGAAGCAGAAGGAGAAGTAGAAGTAGGAGAAGGAAGAGTCGCAGAAGAAATAGGAGAAGCAGAAGGAGAAGCAGAAGCAGAATGAGAAGCAGAAAGAGAAGCAGTAGAAGCAGAAGAAGCAGGAAAAGAAGAAGCAGAAGAAAGAGAAGAAGAAGAAGAAGAAGAAGAAGAAGAAGAAGAAGAAGAAGAAGAAGAAGAAGAAGAAGAAGAAGAAGAAGAAGGACGAGGAGGAGGAGGAGGAGGAGGAGAAGAAGGGGTTGGAGTAGGAGGAGGAAGAGGAGGAGGAGAAGGAGAAGGAGAAGCAAAAGGAGAAGCAGTAGAAGCAGAAGAAGCAGAAGCAGAGAAGCAGAAGCAGAAGAAAAAGAATAAGCAAAAGAAGCAGCATCAGAGGGAGAAGCAGAAGAAGGAGAAGGAGCAGAAATAGAAGGAGAAGCAGAAGGAGAATCAGAAGGCGAAGCAGAAGAAAGAAGGAGAAGCAGAAGAAGGAGAAGCAGAAGCAGAAGAAGGAGCAGAAGGAGAAGCAGAAGCAGAAGAAGAAGCAGAAGAAGGAGAAGGAGAAGCAGAAAGAGAAGCAGAAAGAGAATCAGCACGAGAAGTAGGAGAAGCAGGAGAAGCAGAAGCAGGAGAAGCAGAAGAAACAGAAGACGCAGAAGCAGAATGAGAAGCAGAAGGAGAAATTGAAGCAGAAGCAGAAGCAGGAGCAGAAGCAGAAGCAGAAGGAGAAGCAGAAGAAGGAGAAGGAGAAGCAGAAAGAGAAGCAGAAAGAGAAGCACAACGAGAAGCAGGAGAAGCAGAAGCAGGAGAAGCAGAAGCAGAAGAAACATAGGAAGGAGAAGAAGCAGAAGGGGAAGCAGAAACAGAAGGAAAAGCAGAAAGAGAAGCAGGAGAAGCAGAAGAAGCAGCAGGAGGAGAAGCAGAAGCATAAGAATGTGAAGAAGCAGAAGCAGAACCTGAAGCTGAAGGAGAAGCAGGAGAAGCAGAAGAAGCCGAATCTGGAGAAGCAGAATGAGAAGCTGAAGTAGAAGCAGAAGCAGAAGCAGAAAGAGAATCAAAAGCAGAAGGAGAAGCAGAAGAAACAGAAGAAGCAGAAGCAGTAGCAGTTGCAGCAGAAGCAGAAGGAGAAGCAGAAGAACGAGAAGGAGAAGGAGAAACAGAAGGAGAAGCAGAAGGAGAATCAGAAGGAGAAGCAGAAGAAGCAGAAGGTGAAGCAGAAGGAGAAACAGAAGCAGAAGAAACAGCAGAAAGAGAAGCAGAAGCAGAAGAAGATGCAGAAGGAGAAGCAGAAGAAGCAGAAGCAGAAGGAGAAGTAGAAGAAGGAGAAGGAGAAGGAAGAGCCGCAGAAGCAATAGGAGAAGCAGAAAGAGAAGCAGAAGCAGAATGAGAAGCAGAAAGAGAAGCAGTAGAAGCAGAAGAAGCAGGAAAAGCAGAAGCAGAAGAAAGAGAAGTAGACGAAGAAGAAGAAGAAGCATAAGGAGAAGCATAAGGAGAAGCATAAGGAGAAGTATAAGGAGAAGCAGTAGAAGCAGAAGAAGCAGAAGCAGGAGAAGCTGAAGCAGAAGAAAAAGAATAAGCAAAAGAAGCAGAAGCAGAAGCAGTGGGAGAAGCAGAAGAAGGAGAAGGAGAAGGAGCAGCAGAAGGAGAAGCAGAAGAAGAAAGAGAAGCAGAAACAGAAGGAGAACAAGAAGGAGAAGCAGGAGAATCAGAAGAAGCAGAAAGAGAAGGAGAAGAAGGAGAAGCAGAAGTAGAATCAGAAGAAACAGAAGAAGAAGAAGAAGAAGAAGAAGAAGAAGAAGAAGAAGAAGAAGAAGAAGAAGAAGAAGAAGAAGAAGAAGAAGAAGAAACAGAAACAAAAGAAACAGAAGAAGGAGAAGAGCAGAAGCAGAAGCAGAAGGAGAAGCAGAAGCAGAAGGAGAAGCAGAAAGAGAAGCAGGAGAAGCAGAAGAAGCAGGAGAAGCAGAAGCAGAAGAAACAGGAGAAGCCGAAGAAGCAGAAGCAGAATCTGAAGCAGAAGGAGAAACAGAAGAAGCACAATGTAATGCAGAAGCAGAAGAAACAGAAATAGTAGAATAAGCAGAAGTAGAAGCACTAGGACAAGCAGAAGAACAAGAAGGAGAAGGCGAAAGAGAAGGATTAGGAGTAGGAGAAGCAAAAGGATAAGCTGAAGCAGAAAGAGACGCAGAAGGAAAAGCAGCACGAGAAGTAGGAGAAGCAGGAGAAGCATAAGCAAGAGAAGCAGAAGAAACAGAAGACGCAGAAGCAGAATGAGAAGCAGAAGGAGAAATTGAAGCAGAAGGAGAAGCAGAAGAAGGAGAAGGAGAAGTAGAAGCAGAAAGAGAAGAAGAACGAGAAGCAGGAGAAGCAGAAGCAGGAGAAGCAGAAACTGAAGAAACAGAAGAAGGAGAAGAAGCAGAAGCAGAAGGAGAAGCAGAAACAGAAGGAAAAGCAGAAAGAGAAGCAGAAGAAGCATCAGCAGGAGAAGCAGAAGCAGAAGAAGCCGAAGAAGCAGAAGCAGAACCTGAAGCAGAAGGAGAAGCAGAAGAAGCAGAATCTGGAGAAGCAGAAGGAGAAGCAGAAGCAGAAAGAGAAGCAAAAGCAGAAGGAGAAGCATAAGGAGAAGCAGAAGAAACAGAAGAAGCAGAGGCAGTAGCAGAAGAAGCAGAAGATGCAGAAGCAGAAGGAGAAGCAGAAGGAAAAGCAGAAGAACGAGAAGGTGAGGGAGAAGGAGAAACAGAAGGAGAAGCAGAAAGAGAAGCAGAAGAAGGAGCAGGAGAAGGAAAAGCAGCAGGAGAAGCAGAAAGAGCAGCAGAAGGAGGAGCAGGAGATGCAGAAACAGGAGAAGCATAAGCAGAACAAACAGGAGAAGGACAAGAAGCAGAAGGAGAAGCAGAAACAGAAGGAGAAGCAGAAAGAGAAGGAGGGGAAGCAGAAGAAGCAGAAGCAGGAGAAGCAGAAGCATAAGAACCCGAATTAGCAAAAGGAGAACCTCAGGCAGAAGGAGAAGCAGGAGAAGCAGAAGAATCAGAATCTGGAGAAGCAGAAGCAGAAAGAGAATCAATATCAGAAGGAGAAGAAGAAGAAACAGAAGAAGTAGAAGCAGTAGCAGTTGTAGCAGAAGCAGAAGGAGAAGCAGAAGTAAAAGCAGAAGTACAAGAAGGAGAAGTAGAAACAGAAGGAGAAGCAGAAGGAGAAGCAGAAAGAGAAGCAGGTAAAGCGGAAGAAGAAGAAGCAGAAGGAGAATCAGAAGGAGAAGCAGAAGAAGGAGAAGGAGAAGCAGAAGCAGAAGAAGATGCAGAAGGAAAAGCAGAAGAAGCAGAAGCAGAAGGAGAAGCAGGAAAAGCAGAAGAAGCAGAAGCAAAAGGAGAAGCAAAAGAAGGAGAAGGAGAAGCAGAGGCAGAAGAAGAAGCATAAGGCCAAGCACAAGCAGAAGGAGATGCAGAAGGAGAAGCAGGAGAAGCAGAAGAAGCAGAAGATGAAGGAGAAGCAGAATAGGAGAAGGAGAAGGAGGAGAAGCAGAAGCAGAAGGAGAAGCAGAAGCGGAATGAATAGCAGAAAGA
>NW_012299899.1:0-3645 GCF_000151885.1 Dipodomys ordii | reverse complement strand
CAGCAGGACACAGCGGGACACAACGGGACACAGCGGGGCACAGTGGGACACAGCGAGGACACAGCGGGACACAGCGGGACACAGCATGGACACAGAGGGTCACAGTGGGGAAATAGTGGGGGACACAGCGAGGACACAGTGGGACACAGAAGGACACAGCGGGGACACAGCGGGAGACACAGTGGGACACAGCTGCGGATACAGCGAGGACACAGCAGGGACACTGCGGGACACAGTGGGTCACAGCGGGGAAATAGTGGGGGACACAGCGGAGGACACAGCGGGATACAGAAGGAAACAGCGAGGACACAGTGGGGACATAGGGTGACACTGCAGGACACAGTGGGACACAGCGGGGACACAGAGGGACATAGAGGTTACACAGCCAGGACACACCAGGAACACAGTGGAACACAGCGGGGACACAGCGGGGACACAGGGGGACACAGCGGGGGACACAGAGGCGGACACAGCAGGACACAGCGGGACACAGCGGGACACAGCGGGGACACAGCGAGGACACAGCGGGACACAGCGGGACACAGCATGGACACAGCGGGTCACAGTGGGGAAATAGTGGGGGACACAGCGGGGGACACAGCGGGATACAGAAGGACACAGCGAGGATACAGCGGGACAAAGGAGGACACAGCGGGCACACAGCGGGAACACAGCGGGGGACACAGTGGGACACAGCGGGGACACAGAGGGACTCAGCGGTTACACAGCGAGGACACACCAGGGACAAAGCTGGGACACAGAGGGTCAACAGCGGGGACACAGTGGGGGACACAGCGAGGACACAGCGGGACACAGAGGGATAAACAGCGAGGACACAGCGTGACACATGGGGACACAGCGGGACACAGCGGGGGACACAGAGAGGACACAGCGGGACACAAATGGGGACACAGCAAGGACACAGCGGGACACAGCGGGAAAGAGCGGGACACAGCGGGGGACACAGCCGGGGACACAGCAGGGCACAGCAGGGGACACAGCAGGGACACAGCAGGACACAGTGGGGACACAGCGGGACACATCGGGGGACACAGCAGGACACTGCAGGGTACACAGCGGGACACAGCAGGACACAAAGGGACACAGCAGGGACACAGCGGGAGACACAGCGGGACACAGCGAGGACACAGCGGGACACAGGAGGACACAGCGGGACACAGCGGGGACACAGCAGGGGACACAGCAGGACACAGAGGGGACACAGAGGGACTCAGTGGTTACACAGCGAGGACACACCTGGGACACAGCGGGACACAGCGGAGACACAGCAGGGACACAGTGAGACACAGCGACGACACAGCGGGACACAGCGTGGGATACAGTGGGGGACAGCGGTGACACACCGGCGGACAGCGGGGACACAGCGGCACACAGCGGGACACAGTGGGGGACACAGTGGGACACAGCGGGGGACACAGCGAGGACACAGCGGGACACAGCGGGGACACAGCTGGGGATAGCGGGGACACACATGCGGACAGCGGGGACACAACGGGACACAGCGGTGGACATCGGGGACACAGCGGAACACAGCGGGGACACAGCAGAGACACAGCGGGTCACAGCCTGGACACAGTGGGGGACACAGTGAGGACACAGCAGGACACAGAGGGATACACAGAGAGGACAGAGCGTGACACATGGGGACACAGCAAGGACAAAGCGGGACACAGCGGGAAAGAGCGGCACACAGACGGGGACACAGCTGGACACAGCAGGGGACACAGCGGGGACACAGCCGGACACAGTGGGACACAGAGGGGACACAGCAGGGGACACAGTGGGATAGAGTGGGACACAGCGGGTTACACAGCCGGGGACACAGCGGGACACAGCAGGGGACACTGCGGGGACACAGCGGGACACAGTGGGGACACAGCGGGACACAGCGGGACACATCGGGGGACACAGCAGGACACTGAAGGGTACACAGCGGTACACAGTGGGACACAGCGGGGACACAGCAGGGGACACAGCGGGAAAGAGCGGGACACAGCGGGAGACACAGCCTGGGACACAGCGGGACACAGCAGGGTACAGAGCAGGGACAAAGCAGGACACAGCGGGGACACAGCGGGACACAGCGGGACACAGCGGGGACACAGCAGGGGACACAGCAGGACACAGAGGGGAACAAAGGGGGCACACAGCGGGACATAGTGGGACACAGCGGGGACACAGCAGGGGACACAGCGGGAAAGAGCGGGACACAGCGGGGGACACAGCCGGGGACACAGCGGGACACAGCAGGGGACATAGCGGGGACACAGCGTGACACAGTGGGGACACAGTGGGACACAGCGGTACACATCGGGGGACACAGCAGGACACTGAAGGGTACACAGCAGGACACAGCGGGACACAGTGGGACTTAGCGGGGACACAGCAGGGGACACAGCGGGAAATAGCGGGACACAGCGGGGGACACAGCCGCGGACACAGCGGGACACAGCGGGGACACAGCATGGGACACAGCAGGACACAGAGGGGAACAAAGGGGGCACACAGCGGGACACAGTGGGACACAGCGGGGTACACAGCGGGACACAGCAAGGACACTGCAGGGGCACAGTGGGAAACAGTGGGACAGAGCTGGGAACAATGCGGGACAAACCGGGATACAGGGGGACACAGTGATGGACACAGCGGGGGACACAGAGCTGCACACAGCGGGAGAGAGTGGAACACAGCAGGGCCACAGCGGGGCCACAGCGGGACATCACAGGAACAAAGCGAGGACAGAGCAAGACATAGAGGTACACAGCGAGGGACACAGCGGGGGACAGTGGGGACAAACCGGGGAACAACCGGGACACAGTGGGACACAGCTGGGACACAGCGGGGATACAGCGGCACACAGCGGGTGACACAGTGGGACACAGCAGGGGATACAGCGAGGACACAGAGGGGACATAGGGGGACACTGCGGGACACAGTGGGACACAGCGGGGACACAGAGGGACATAGCAGTTACACAGCGAGGACACACCAGGGACACAGAGGGACACAGCGAGGACACAGCCGGGACACATCGGGACTCACCGGATACACAGCCGGGACCCAGCGGGACCCCGCGGGGACACAGCCGGACAAAGCGGGGGACACAGATGCGGACACAGCAGGACACAGCGGGACACAGCCGGGGACAGAGCAGAACACAGCATGGACACAGTGGGACACAGCGGGGGACACAGCCGGAGATACAGCGGGACACAGCGGGGACACAGTGGGGGACACAGCGAGGACACAGCGGGACACAGAGGGATACACAGCGAGGACACAGTGTGACACATGGGGCACAGTGGGACACAGCGGGGGACACAGAGAGGACACAGCAGGACACAAATGGGGAAACAGCAAGGACACAGCGGGACACAGCGGGAAAGAGCGGGACACAGCGGGGGATACAGCCGGGGATACAGCGGGAAACAGCAGGGGACACAGTGGGGACACAGCGGGACACAGTGGGGACACAGCGGGACACAGCGGGACAAATCGGGGGACACAGCAGGACACTGCGGGGTACACAGCGGGACACAGCAGGACACAAAGGGACACAGCAGGGACACAGCGGGGGACACAGAGGGACACAGCGAGGACACAGCGGGACACAGGAGGACATGA
>NW_012299898.1:0-3646 GCF_000151885.1 Dipodomys ordii | reverse complement strand
CAGCGGGACACAGCGGGGGACACTGCGGGACACAGTGTGGGACAGAGCGTGGGACACAGCGAGACACAGCGGGGACAAAGCTGGACACAGCGGGGTACACAGAGGGACACAGCAGGGACACAGTGGGGAAACAGTGTGACACAAAAGGACACAGCTGGACACAGCGGGGTACACAGCGGGACACAGCGGGCACACAGCGGGGACATAGCGGGACACAGCGAGACACAGTGGGGACAGAGCGGGACACAGTCGGACACAACGGGACACAGCGGGGGACACAGCTGGACAAAGCGGGGGACACAGCGAGGACACATCGGGACACAGCGGGGGACACAGCGAGGACACAGTGGTGGACACAACGGGGGACACAGCGGGACACAGCGGGGAACACAGCGAGGACACAGCGGGAAACAGCGGGACACAGCGTCGAAACAGAGGGGACTCAGCGGGGGACACAGCGGGGGACACAGCGGGGGACAAAGTGGGACACCACGGGACACAGTGTGACACAGCGGGACACAGCGGGGACACTGCGGAGACACAGCAGGACAAAGCGGGGGACACAGCAGGACACAGCGGAACACAGCGGGGGACACAGCGGGGTACAGCTGAGACAGAGATGGGCCACAGCGGGACACAGCAGTGACACAGCTGGACACTGCGGGGTACACAGCGGGACACAGCGGGCACACAGCTGGGGACACAGCGGGGACAAAGTGAGACACCACGGGACACAGCGAGGACACAGCGGGAAACAGCGGAACACAGCGGGGGACAAAGCGGGATGAAGCGGGGGACATAGTGGGACACAGCGGCACACAGTGTGGGACACAGCGGGGGACAGCGGAGACAGAGATGGTCCACAGGGGGACACAGCGGTGACATAGCTGGACACAGCGGGGTACACAACGGGACACAGCGGGCACACCGGGCAACAGCAGGACACAGCGGGACACAGAGGGGACACAGTGGGACACAGCGGGACAAAGCGGGTGACACAGCGGGACACAGCGGGGGACACAGTGAGGACACAGCGGGACACAGCCGAGGAAAGAGCGGGACACAGCGGGGACACATCAGTGGACACAGCGGGACACAGCGAGGGACACAGCCGGACACAGCGGGGGAAACAGTGGGGGACACAGTGGGACACGGTGGGACACAGCGGGGGACACATGGGGAACACAGCGGGACACAGCGGGGACACAGCTGGGACACATCGGGGGACACAGCGGGACACAGCGGGACACAGCGGGGACACAGCGGGACACAGAGGGGGACACAGTGGGGTACACAGCGGGACACAGCTTGGGACACAGCGGGGACACAGCGGGACACACCGGGGGACAGAGCGAGGACACAGCGGGATAGAGCGGGACACAGCAAGGACCCAGCAGAACACAGCATGGGACACAGTGGCGGACACAGTGGGACACAGCAGGACACAGCTGGGGACACAGGGAGGACACAGCGGGACCCAGGGTGACCCAGCGTCGATACAGCGGGGACACAGCGGGACACAGCGAGGTACACAACTGGGGACACAACGGGACACAGCGGGGAACACATGGAGGACATTGCGGGACCCAGCGGGACCCAGCGTCGTTACAGCGGGGACACAGCGGGACACAGCAGGGTGCATAGTTGGGGACACAACGGGACACTGCGGGGGACACAGAGAGTACCCAGCGGGACACAGCGGTACACAGCGGGGACACTGTGGGAACACAGTGGGACACAGCGGGGTACACAGTGGGACACAGCTGGACACAGCTAGGGACACAGCGGGGACAAAGCGACAGACATCGGGGGACACAGCGAAGACACAGCGGGACACAGCGGCGACACAGAGGGGACTCAGCGGGACAAAGCGGGGGACACAGCGGGACACAGCGGGACACAGCGGGGGACACCGCGGGGGACAGCGGAGACAGAGAGGGGCCAAAGCAAGAACAGGTGTGACACAGCTGGACACAATGGAGTACACAGCAGGACATAGCCGGGCACACAGCGGGGACACAGCGGGACACAGCAGGGACCGAGCGAGACATAGCAGGACACAGCCGAACACAGCAGGGGGCACAGCGGGACACAGCGGGGGACCCAGCGTGGACATAGCGGGACACAGCGGGTGACACAGCTGGGGACACAGCGGGACACAGCGGGGAACATAGCAAGGACACAGCGGGACACAGCAGGACACAGCGTCCATACAGCGGGGACACAGTGTTACACAGCGTGGTACCCAGCTGTGGACACAACGGGACAGAGTGGGGGCACAGCGAGACACAGCGGGACACAGCAAGGTCACAGCGGGACACATTGGTGACACAGCGGGGGACACAGCAGGACACAGCGGGGGACACAGTGGGACACAGCGCGACACAGCGGGGGACACAATGGGGACACAGCGGGACACAGCGGGGGACACAGCGAGGACACAGCGGAACATAGCAGGGGACACAGAGAGGACACAGCGGGACACAGCGAGACACAGCGGGACACAGCGTGGACACAGCAGTACACACAGCGGGACATAGCGGGGGACACAGCTGGGGACACAACGGGACACAGCTGGGGACACAGCGAGGACAGAGCGGGAAACAGCGGGACACAGCAGGGACACAGCGTCGATACAGCGGGGACACAGCGAGACACAGCGGGGAACACAGGAAGGAAACAGCGGGACCCAGTGGGACACAGAGTCGATACAGCGGGACACAAAGGGGTACACAGCTAGGAACACAACAGGACACAGCGGGGGACACAGCGGGACCCAGCGGGAGACCCAGCGAGGACACAGCAGGACACAGCGGGGGACACAGGGGGACACAGCGGGGAACACAGCGCGGGACACAGCAGGACACAGCGGGGAACACAGCGAGGACACAGCGTGGACACAGCGGGACACAGCGTCTATACAGCGGGCACACAGAGTTACACAGCGTGGTACACAGCGGAGGACACAGTGGGACACAGTGGGCTACCCAGTGAGGACACAGCGGGAACAACAGGGGACACAACGAGGACACAGCGGGGGACACAGCGGGACACAGTGGGGAACACAGCGAGGACACAGCGGGACACAGCGGGACACAGCATCGATACAGCGGGGACGCAGCGTTACACAGCGTGGTACACGCTGTGGACACAACGGGACACAGTGGGTGCACAGCCGGACACAGCGGGACACAGTGGGACACAGCGGGGACAAAGCGTGAGACACAGCGGGGGCAGAGAGGGAGACAGCAGGGGACACAGCAAGAAAATAGCGGGACACAGCGGTGACACAGCGGGGATTCAGCGGGGGACACAGTGGGACACAGCGGGGGACACAGCGGGACACAGCGGGGGACACTGTGGGACACAGTGTGGGACAGAGCGTGGAACACAGCGAGACACAGCGGGGACAAAGCTGGACACAGCGGGGTACACAGAGGGACACAGCAGGGACACAGCGGGGAAACAGTGTGACACAAAAGGACACAGCTGGACACAGCGGGATACACAGCGGGACACAGCGGGCACACAGCGGGGACACAGCGGGACACAGCGGGACACAGCGGGGACACAGCGGGACACAGTCGGACACAGCGGGACACAGCGGGGAACACAGAGGGACACAGCGGGGACCCAGCAAGGATGA
>NW_012299897.1:0-3646 GCF_000151885.1 Dipodomys ordii | reverse complement strand
GGCAGGAGAAACAGAAGAAGCAGAAGCAGAAGCAGAAGGCGAAGCAAAAAGAGAAGGAGAAGGTGAAGGAGAAGTAGAAGAAGCAGCAGAAGGAGAAGCAGCAGAAGAAGCAGAAAAACAAGCAGGAGAAGCAGAAGCAGGAAGAGAAGTAGAAGCAGAAGAAGAAGAAGCAGAAGAAGAAGCATTAGAAGCATAAGAAGCAGAAGCAGGAGAAGCAGAAGCAGAAGATAAAGAAGAATCATAAGAAGCAGAAGCAGAGGAAGAAACAGAAGAAGGAGAAAGAGCAGCAGAAGGTGAAGCAGAAGGAGATGCAGAAGCAGAAAGCGAAGCAGAAACAGAAGGAGAAGAAGAATCAGGAGAAGTAGAAGCAGTAGCAGTTGTAGCAGAAGCAGAAGGAGAAGCCGAAAGAAAAGCAGAAGAACAAGAAGGAGAAGGAGAAACAGAAGGAGAAGCAGAAGGAGAAGCAGAAAGAGAAGCAGGTAAAGCAGAAGAAGAAGAAGCAGAAGGAGAATCAGAAGGAGAAGCAGAAGAAGGAGAAGGAGAAGCAGAAGCAGAAGAAGATGCAGAAGGAGAAGCAGGAGAAGCAGAAGCAGAAGGAGAAGCAGGAAAAGCAGAAGAAGCAGAAGCAAAAGGAGAAGCAAAAGAAGGAGAAGCAGAAGCAGAAGAAAAAGCATAAGGACAAGCACAAGCAGAAGGAGATGCAGAAGGAGAAGCAGGAGAAGCAGAAGAAGCAGAAGATGAAGGAGCAGCAGAAGTAGGAGAAGGAGAAGGAGGAGAAGCAGAAGCAGAAGGAGAAGCAGAAGCGGAATGAGAAGCAGAAAGAGAAGCAGGAGAAGCACAAGAAGCAGAAGCAGGAAAAGCCGAAAGAGAAGAAGCAGAAACAGAAGCATAAGTAGAAGGAGAAGCAGCAGAAGAAGTAGAACCAGAAATTCAGGCAGGAGAAACAGAAGAAGCAGAAGCAGAAAGAGAATCAAAAAGAGAAGCAGAAGGAGAAGTAGAAGAAGCAGCAGAAGGAGAAGCAGCAGAAGAAGCAGAAAAACAAGCAGGAGAAGCAGAAGCAGAAAGAGAAGTAGAAGCAGAAGAATCAGAAGCAGAAGAAGAAGCAGTAGAATCATAAGAAGCAGAAACAGGAGGAGCAGAAGCAGAAGAACAAGAAGAAGCATAAGAAGCAGACGCAGAAGCAAAGGGAGAAACAGAAGGAGGAGAAGGAGCAGCAGAAGGTGAAGCAGAAGGAGATGGAGAAGCAGAAAGAGAAGCAGAAACAGAAGGAGAAGAAGAAGGATTAGTTGGAGAATCAGTAGAAGCAGAACCAGAAGGAGAAGCAGAAGGAGGAGAAGGAGAAGGAGAAGCCGAAAGGGAAGCAGAAAGAGAAGCAGAACGAGAAGCAGGAGAAGCAGAAGCAGGAGAACAAGAAGCAGAAGAAACAGAAGAAGGAGAAGAAGCAGAAGCAGAAGGAGTAGCAGAAACAGAAGGAAAAGCAGAAAGGGAAGCAGGAGAAGCAGAAGAAGCAGCAGCAGGAGAAGCAGAAGCATAAGAATTCGAAGAAGCAGAAGCAGAACCTGAAGCAGAAGGAGAAGCAGGAGAAGCAGAAGAAGCAGAATATGGATAAGAAGGAGAACCAGAAGGAGAAGCAGAATCAGAAAGAGAAGCAAAAGCAGTAGGAGAAGCACAAGGAGAAGCAGAAGAAACAGAAGAAGCAGATGCAGTATCAGAAGAAGCAGAAGATGCAGAAGCAGAAGGAGAAGCAGAAGGAAAAGCAGAAGAACGAGAAGAAGGAGAAAAAGAAGGAGAAGCAGAAAGAGAAGCAGAAGAAGGAGCAGGAGACGGAAAAGCAGCCGGAGAAGCAGAAAGAACAACAGAAGGAGAAGGAGGAGATGCAGAAACAGGAGAAGCAGAAGTAGAAGAATCAGGAGAAGGACAAGAAGCAGAAGCAGAAGGAGAAGCAGAAACAGAAGGAGAAGCAGAAAGAGAAGGAGGAGAAGCAGAAGAAGTAGAAGCAGGAGAAACAGAAGCATAAGAATCCGAAGAAGCAGAAGCAGAACCTGAAGCAGAAGGAGAAGCAGAAGAAGCAGAATCTGGAGAAGCAGAATGACAAGCTGAAGGAGAAGCAGAAGCAGAAAGAGAATCAAAAGCAGAAGGAGAAGCAGAAGAAACAGAAGAAACAGAAGCAGTAGCAGTTGCAGCAGAAGCAGAAGGAGAAGCAGAAGAAAAAGCAGGAGACCGAGAAGGAAAAGGAGAAACAGAAGCAGAAGCAGAAGGAGAATCAGAAGGAGAAGCAGAAGAAGCAGAAGGAGAAGCAGAAGCAGAAGAAGCAGCAGAAGGAGGAGCAGAAGCAGAAGAAGATGCAGAAGGAGAAGCAGGAGGAGCAGAAGAAGCAGAAGCAAAAGGAGAAAGAGAAGGAGAAGCAGAAGTAGAATCAGGAGAAACAGAAGAAGACGAAGAAGAAGCAAAACAAACAGAAGAAGGAGAAGAGCAGAAGCAGAAGCAGAAAGAAAAGCAGAAGCAAAAGGAGAAGCAGAAAGAGAAGCAGGAGAAGCAGAAGAAGCAGGAGAAGCAGAAGCAGAAGAAACAGGAAAAGCCGAAGAAGCAGAAGCAGAATCTGAAGCAGAAGGAGAAAGAGAAGAAGCACAATCTGAAGCAGAGTCAGAAGAAACAGAAAGAGTAGAATAAGCAGAAGCAAAAGCAGCAGGAGAAGCAGAAGAAGAAGACGGAGAATTTGAAAGAGAAGGATTAGGAGTAGGAGAAGCAAAAGGATAATCAGAAGCAGAAATAAGGAGAAGCAGCATGAGAATTAGGAGAAGCAGAAGCAGGAGAAGCAGAAGAAACAGAAGACGCAGAAGCAGAATGAGAAGCAGAAGGAGAAATTGAAGCAGAAGCAGAAGGAGAAGCAGAAGCAGAAGGAGAAGCAGAAGAAGGAGAAGGAGAAGCCGAAAGAGAAGCAGAAAGAGAAGCAGAACGAGAAGCAGGAGAAGCAGAAGCAGGAGAAACAGAAGCAGAAGAAACAGAAGAAGGAGAAGAAGCAGAAGAAGGAGAAGGACAAACAGAAGGAAAAGCAGAAAGAGAAGCAGGAGAAGCAGAAGAAGCAGCAGCAGGAGAAGCAGAAGCAGAAGAAGCCGAAGAAGCAGAAGCAGAACCTGAAGCAGAAGAAGAAGCAGGAGAAGCAGAAGAAGCAGAATCTGGAGAAGAAGAAGGAGAACCAGAAGGAGAAGCAGAAGCAGAAAGACAAGCAAAAGCAGAAGGAGAAGCAGAAAGAAAAGCAGAAGAACGAGAAGGAGAAGGAGAAACAGAAGGAGAAGCAGAAAGAGAAGCAGAAGAAGGACCAGGAGACGGAAAAGCAGCAGGAAAAGCAGAAAGAGCAGCAGAAGGAGAAGCAGGAGATGCAGAAACAGGAGAAGCAGAGGTAGAAGAATCAGTAAAAGGACAAGAAGCAGAAGCAGAAGGAGAAGCAGAAACAGAAGGAGAAGCAGAAAGAGAAGGAGGGGAAGCAGAAGAAGCAGAAGCAGAATAAGCAGAAGCATAAGAATCCGAAGAAGAAGAAGCAGAACCTTAAGAAGAAGGAGAAGCAGGAGAAGCAGAAGAA
Organism: Dipodomys ordii; assembly: GCF_000151885.1. Taxonomy (NCBI): domain Eukaryota; kingdom Metazoa; phylum Chordata; class Mammalia; order Rodentia; family Heteromyidae; genus Dipodomys; species Dipodomys ordii. The sequence goes on along the minus strand of NW_012299897.1, from coordinate 66 downwards.
GCAGAACGTGGAGAAGCAGAACGAGAAGCTGAAGGAGAAGCAGAAGCAGAAAGAGAATCAAAATGA
>NW_012299896.1:0-2500 GCF_000151885.1 Dipodomys ordii | reverse complement strand
CAGAAGAAACAGAAGAAGAAGAAGCAGAAGAAACAGAAGCAAAAGAAAGAGAAGAAGGAGAAGAGCAGAAGCAGAAGGAGAAGGAGAAGCAGAAGCAGAAGGAGAAGCAGAAAGAGAAGCAGGAGAAGCAGAAGAAGCAGGAGAAGCAGAAGCAGAAGAAACAGGAGAAGCCGAAGAAGCAGAATCTGAAGCAGGAAAAACAGAAGAAGCACAATCTGAAGCAGAAGCAGAAGAAACAGAAATAGTAGAATAAGCAGAAGCAGAAGAAGAAGGAGAAGCAGAAGAAGAAGACGGAGAAGGCGAAAGAGAAGGATTAGGAGTAGGAGAAGCAAAAGGATAAGCAGAAGCAGAAAGAGACGCAGAAGAAGAAGCAGCACGAGGAGTAGGAGAAGCAGGAGAAGCAGAAGCAGAAGAAGCAGAAGAAACAGAAGACGCAGAAGCAGAATGAGAAGCAGAAGGAGAAATTGAAGTAGAAGCAGAAGGAGAAGCATAAGAAGGAGAAGGAGAAGCAGAAAGAAAAGCAGAAAGAGAAGCAGAACGAGAAGCAGGAGAAGCAGAAGCAGGAGAAGCAGAAGCAGAAGAAACAGAATAAGGAGAAGAAGCAGAAGCAGAAGGAGAAGCAAAAACAGAAGGAGAAGCAGAAAGAGAAGGTGCGGAAGCAGAAGAAGCAGAAGCAGGAGAAGCAGAAGCATAAGAATCCGAAGAAGCAGAAGCAGAACCTGAAGCAGAAGGAGAAGCAGGAGAAGCAGAAGAAGCAGAATCTGCAGAAGCAGAAGGAGAAGCAGAAGCAGAAAGAGAACCAAAATCAGAAGGAGAAGCAGAAGAAACAGAAGCAGTAGCAGAAGAAGCTGAAGTTGTAGAAGCAGAAAAAGAAGCACAAGAAATAGCAGAAGAACGAGAAGGAGAAGGAGAAACAGAAGGAGAAGCAGAAGCAGAAGCAGAAAAAGAATCAGGAAAAGCAGAAGCATAAACAGACAGAGAAGCAGAAGAAAGAGAACGAGAAGCAGAAGAAGAAGCACAAGGAAAAGCACAAGCAGAAGGAGATGCAGAAGGAGAAGCAGGAGAAGCAGAAGAAGCAGAAGCAGAAGGAGAAGAACTAAAGAGAAGAAGCAGAAGCGGGAGAAGCAGAAGTAGAAAGAGAAGCCGACGAAGAGAAGCAGAACGAGAAGCAGGAGAAGCAGAAGAAGCAGAAGAGGGAGACGCAGAAGAAGTAGAAACAGGAGAAGGAGAAGGAGCAGAAGCAGAAGGAGAAGCAGAAGCAGAAGGGGAAGCAGAAAGAGAAGCAGGAAAAGCAGAAAGCAGACACAGGAGAAGCAGAAGCAGAAGAATACGAAGAAGGAGAAGCAGAAGCAGAAACTGAAGCAGAAGGAGAAGCAGGAGAAGCAGAAGAAGCAGAATCTGGAGAAGAAGAATGACAAGCTGAAGGAGAAGCAGAAGCAGAAAGAGAATCAAAAGCAGAAGGAGAAGCAGAAGAAACAGAAGAAGCAGAAGCAGTAGCAGTTACAGCAGAAGCAGAAGGAGAAGCAGAAGGAAAAGCAGGAGAACGAGAAGGAGAAGGAGAAACAGAGGCAGAAGCAGAAGGAGAAGCAGAAGCAGAAGAAAGAGCATAAGGACAAGCACAAGCAGAAGGAGATGCAGAAGGAGAAGCAGGAGAAGCAGAAGAAGCAGAAGATGAAGGAGAAGCAGAAGTAGGAGAAGGAGAAGGAGGAGAAGCAGAAGGAGAAGCAGAAGCGGAATGAGAAGCAGAAAGAGAAGCAGGAGAAGCACAAGATGGAGAAGCAAGAGAAGCCGAAAGAGAAGAAGCAGAAGAAGCAGAAACAGAAGCAGAAGTAGAAGCAGAAGCAGAAGGAGAAGCAGCAGAAGAAGTAGAACCAGAAATTCAGGCAGGAGAAACAGAAGAAGCAGAAGCAGAAGGAAAAGCAAATGAGAAGCAGAAGAAGAAGTAGAAGAAGCAGCAGAAGGAGAAGCAGCAGAAGAAGCAGAAAAAGAAGTAGGAGAAGCAGAAGCAGAAAGAGAAGTAGAAGCAGAAGAAGCAGAAGAAGCAGAAGCAGAAGAAGAAGCAGTAGAAGCATAAGAAGCAGAAGCAGGAGAAGCAGAAGAAAAAGAAGAAGCATAAGAAGCAGAAGCAGAGGGAGACACAGAAGAAGGAGAAGGAGCAGCAGAAGGTGAAGCAGAAGGAGATGCAGAAGCAGAAAGAGAAGGAGAAACAGAAGGAGAAGAAGAAGGAGAAGTTGGAGAATCAGAAGAAGCAGAAGAAGAAGCAGAAAGAGAAGCAGAAGAAGGAGAAGGAGAAGCAGAACGAGAAGGACAAGCAGGAGAAGCAGAAGAAGCAGAAGCGGGAGAATCAGTAGAAGAAGAAGAAGAAGAAACAGAAGAAGGAGAAGGAGCAGAAGGAAAAGCAGAAGCAGAAGGAGAAGCAGAAAGAGAAGCAGAAGAAGCAGAAGAAGAAGAAGAAGAAGAAGAAGAAACAGAAGAAGGGAGAAGGAGCAGAAGGAAAAGC
>NW_012299895.1:0-3647 GCF_000151885.1 Dipodomys ordii | reverse complement strand
GCGAGGACACAGCGGTGACACAGCAGGGACTCAGCGGGGGACACAGCGGGGGACACAGTGGGGGACACAGCAAGGACAGAGCGGGACACAGTGGGGGACACAGCAGGACATAGCGGGGGACACAGCGGGGGAAACAGCGGGACACAGCGGGACACAGCAGGGACACCACGGGACACAGTGTGACACAGTGGGACACAGCGGGACACTGCGGGGACACAGCAGGACAAAGCGGGGGACACAGTGGGACACAGCGGGACAAAGCGGGAGACACAGCGGGACACAGCGGAGACAGAGAAGGGCCACAGCGGGACACAGCGGTGACACAGCTGGACACAGCGGGGTACATAGCGGGACACAGCGGGCACACAGAGGGGACACAGCGGGACACAGCGGGACACAGTGGGGACAGAGCGGGACACAGTCGGACACAGCGGGACACAGCGGGGGACACAGCGGGACACAGCGGGGGACCCAGCGAGGACATAGCGGGGGACACAGCGGGGGACACAGCGGGACACAGCGGGGGACACAGCGGGTGACAGCGTAGACAGAGAAGGGCCACAGCGGGACAAAGCGGGACACAGTTGGACACAGCGGGGTACACAGCGGGACACAGAGGGCACACCGGGGACACAGCGGGACACAGCGGGACACAGTGGGGACACAGTGGGACACAGCGGGACAAAGCGGGGGACACAGCGGGACACAGCGGGGGACACAGAGAGGACACATTGGGACACAGCGGGGGACACAGTGAGGACATAGCGGGACACAGCCGGGGAAAAAGTGGGACACAGCGGGGACACAGCAGTGGACACAGCGGGACACAGCGGGGGACACAGCCGGACACAGCAGGGGAAACAGTGGGGGACACAGCGGGACACAGTGGGACACAGCGCGGGACACATGGGGGACACAGCGGGACACAGCCGGGACACAGCGGGGACACAGCGGGACACAGCGGAACACAGCGGGAGACAAAGCGGGAGACAGCGGGGCACACAGCGAGGACACAGGGGGACACAGAGGCGACACAGAGGGGACTCAGCGGGGGACACAGCGTGGGACAAAGTAGGACACCACGGGACACAGTGTTACACAGCGGGACACAGCGGGGACACTGCGGGACACAGCAGGAAAAAGCGGGGGACACAGCGGGACACAGCGGGCCACCGCGGGGGACACAGCGGGGGACAGCGGAGACAGAGAGTGGCCACAGCGAGACACAGAGGTGACACAGCTGGACACAGCAGGGTACACAGCAGGACACAGCGGGCACACAGCGGGGACACAACGGGACACAGCGGGACACAGTGGGGACACATCGGGACAAAGCGGGAGACACAGCGGGAAACAGCAGGCACACAGCGGGGACACAGTGGGACACAGCGGGACACAGCGTCGATACAGCGGGGACACAGCGTTACACAGTGTGGTACACAGCTGTGGACACAACGGGACACAGTGGGGGCACAGCCGGACACAGCGGGACACAGTGGGACACAGCGGGGACAAAGCGTGAGACACAGCAGGGGACAGAGAGGGTGACAGCAGGGGACACAGCGAGGAAACAGCGGGACACAGCGGTGACACAGCGGGGACTCAGGGGGTGACACAGCGGGACACAGCGGGGGACACAGCGGGACACAGCGCGGAACAAGGCGGGACACAGTGTGGGACAGAGCGTGGGACACAGCGAGACACAGCGGAGACAAAACTGGACACAGCAGGGTACACAGAGGGACACAGCAGGGACACAGTGGGAAAACAGCATGACACAAAAGGACACAGCGGGACACAGCGGGGGACACAGCGAGGATAGAGCGGGAAACAGCGGGGGACACAGCAGGACATAGCAGGGGACAGAGCGGGACACAGCGGGACACAGCGGGGGACACAGGATGGACACAGCGATACACAGCGGGGGACAGATCGAGGAAACATTGGGACACAGCGGGGACACAGCGGGACTCAGCGGGGGACACAGCAGTACACAGCGGGACACAGCGGGACACAGCATGGACACAGCGGGGGACACAGCGCGACACAGCGGGGGACACAGCGGGGAAAAAAGCGAGGCCACAGCAGAACACAGCGTGGGACACAGCGAGGACACAGCGGGACACAGCGAGACACAGCGTCGATACAGCGGGGACACAGCGGGACACAGCGAGGTACAAAGCTGGGGACACAATGGGACACAGTGGGGGCACAGCCGGACACAGCGGGACACAGCGGTACACAGCGGGGACACTGCGGAAACATAGTGGGACACAGCGGGGTACACAGCGGGACACAGCGGGACACAGCTTGGGACACAGCGGGGACAAAGTGGCAGACAGCGGGGGACACAGCGAGGACACAGTGGGACAAAGCGGCGACACAGAGGGGACTCATCGGGACAAAGCGGGGGACACAGCGTGACACAGCGGGACACAGCGGTGGACACAGCGGGGGACAGCGGAGACAGAGAGGGGCCAAAGCGAGACACAGCGGTGATACAGCTGGACACAACGGAGTACACAGCGGGACACAGAGGCCACACAGCGGGGACACAGCGGGACAGAGCGGGACACAGCAGGGAACACAGGAAGGAAACAGCGGGACCCAGTGGGACACAGCGTCGATACAGCGGGACACAGCAGGGTACACAGCTGGGGACACAACGGGACACAGAGCGGGATACAGCGAGGACACAGTGTGACCCAGCAGGACACAGCGGGGACACAGCGGGACCCAGCGGAGAAACCAGCGAGGACATAGTGGGACACAGCGGGGGACACAGCGAGAACACAGCGGGGGACACAGCGAGGACACAGCGGGACCCAGCGGGACACAGCTTCGATACAGCGGGCACACAGCGTGACACAGCGTGGTACACAGCTGTAGACACAACGGGCCTCAGTGGGGGCACAGCGGGACACAGCGGGACACAGTGGGACACAGCGGGGACAAAGCGTGAGACACAGCGGGGGACAGAGCTGGAGACAGCGGGGGACACAGCGAGGACACAGTGGGACACAGCGGTCACAAGGCGGGGACTCAGCGGGGGACACAGCGGGGGACAAAGAGGGACACCACGGAACACAGCGGAACACAGCGGGAAACAGCAGTGACCCTGCCTGGACACAGTGGGACACAGCGGGGGACACAGCGGGGGACAGTGGAGACAGAGAGTGGCCACAGCGAGACAAGGCGGTGACATAGCTGGACACAGCGGGGTACACAGCAGGACACTACGGGCACACAGCGGGGACACAGCGGGACACAGCGGGACACAGCGGGCACACAGCGGGGACACAGTGGGACACAGCGGGACAAAGCGGGCGACACAACGGGACACAGCAGGCAACACAACGGGACACAGCAGGCACACAGCTGGGACACAGCGGGAAACAGAGGGACACAGCGGGTACAGAGCGGGACACAGCCGGACACAGCGGGACACAGCGGGGGACACAGCGGGACACAGTGGGGGACCCAGTGAGGACACAGCGGGACACAGCAGGGGACACAGCGAGGACACAGCGGGGGACACAGCGGGGGACACAACGGGACTCAGCGGGGAACACAGCGAGGACACAGTGGGACACAGCGGGGGGACACAGTGAGGACACAGCGGGACACAGCTGGGGAAAAAGCGGGAC
>NW_012299894.1:0-2269 GCF_000151885.1 Dipodomys ordii | reverse complement strand
TCTGAATTTGCACAGTCAATAGTCTACAGATACAATCTAGCTCAACAGATACATCTATTCAATATCAAACAACTATATGTTAATGGGCTACGTACTGCAAAGAAGAATTTGGAAAACTAGAAATTATTAGGGATAGCTAGCAATGTGGGTAAAAAATAGGAATAGACTGATGTGGGAAGTCACCGGGAGTGTTAACTAAGTCCTAATCTCAAAGCAGGAAATAGGTTGGGTTGGATGAAAGTAGAAAGAGAGAGAAAAAATGAAGAAAGGGAAATGGAAAAGAAAAGAGACCAGAAAAAATAAAAAAATAAAAATTAATAATATTATGCAGGAATTCGACAAGAATCTATTTAGAGAAGAATGTGAATATAATGAGAGAAGGGGAGAGAGAAAAAGGAGATATGAAAACTTAAACATAAAATGCTTAAAATATTATATAGGTATAAAGAAGTATTACTGCTATTAAGGAATTTAAGTCTCAGAGGTATTGAATTGAGGAATAAATTTGTGGATTAAATGTGTACACAATGGAGGATAGGGTCTAATAGTCAACTACAGGTTTATCTGAGGATGTGCAGGACAAGAATTAAGTCACATGAAAAAGAACGAATGAGAGGAAAAGGTGAAAAGGATAAGAAAGAAGATAAAAGATCAGAAGTTCAGTAGAGCTAAACAAAAAACAAAAAGATAATTAAAAAAAGAAAAAAAGAGAAAGAAATCAAAAAATAAGAAAAAATGCACACACGTATCCCTAAAATAAAAATTGTAAGGGGTAAAAAAAGTTACTGGAAAACATTTTTTTTCAATCAAGGCAAAAATTAATGATTAAAAAATGTTTTAGAAATGAAAATTCTTTTTAATATAAGGTACCAAAAAAAAGGGAAGAAGAAGAAGAAAAAAAATTATTTGATTTTTTGGGGAGGGGTGGGAAAAATTCTGTATCTCCCTTGTGTCCATAACCAGCTTCTTGTTGGAATCTCTTGTCTGCTTTTGGTCCTTTGGCTTGGTTGGTTTCTTAAGTCAGTTTATTCGAACAGGTAGACAAATGTTCTGCTTTACCCAGGATTTTGTGATCCTCCTCCCAGGCTAGTTCATTGGGAATCAGATCTGCTTTGAGTATCACAAAAGAGGGAGATGCAGTGATGAGGCTAGGTTCTGGGTAGAGTTGAGGCCTTTCAACAAACAGTAGCTTTTCCTGGTGGCTAGTTTGTGAAAGACTCACAGAGCCCAGCCTGAAGCCATTCTCAGGGTTTCTGTTTACTGAATTTCAATTGATTGTCGAGGCTCCTAAAGGGAGGGGCTATGATTACCCAGTGAAGAATGCCATTACTAGGGCTGGCACCCAAGCTGGGTGACTTTTCCCTGGGTGGAGCTGAGTCTGGCAGGTCACGCCTCCGTTAAGTTCTTGTGACCTGCTAAATGATTCATTTATTCCAAGGCTTGAGTTGGAGCTCTTTGTCAGTATCCAAGATGGAGATCTCCAGTACGGGGGGGGAGGGGTGTCATTCCCTCCTCTGCTCCCTGAGAAGGAGTGAGGACATCAGGCTTCTACTCATGCCGAGTCTTGGTTCCTGGGTCATCTCTGGTCTGTGAACTGCAGGATGAAGATATTTGCTCCTTGTCAGTTCTGGATGGTTTTGTGTAGAATCCGCTCACCCGCTGCATCTGGCTCCTTCGTCCCGGACTCTCTATGGCTCAGGTATGGCGCCTGCGGCCGCAGCTGCCACTGTTGCCGCCACTGCGGCAGCTGCTGGCAAGAGCTCAGATCTGTCTCCTTGCCTGGATTTTCCCTCTCTGGCCTGACTCTCTGTCCTGTGATGGCACACTTGGTGTGATTCTCTGGCTTAGGACTGTTCACTGGAACTCTAAAACTGCTTTCTATGCGAGAGCTTGTTTAGACTCCAGCTTCTCCGCCATCTTCCCAGGTCTGACTTTCTTATCTGCAAGTACAGTGATCTTCTCCTTCATCCACATTGCTGCAGATTTACCCAGATCCTGAGTTCAAATTTAAAGCCTAGAAGATTAAACATCAAGAATTGCAAGCAAGGGAGCTAAATTTTTTATTTTACTTTTCTCAGTATGGGCTTGAAGTCAGAGTGTGGCAACTCTGCCTCAACTTGGATCACCCTAGACTGTGGTACAGCCACTAGACTTACAGTTGCTTCTGGGATCCTAGACCCTCAGTCTTGCAGAGAAAGCAATGCACAGAAAAATGTGGCCTTTTTATGTTTTCTTCCTTTGCACGGTGACCCTCATGGGTCTGAATGAC
>NW_012299893.1:0-3647 GCF_000151885.1 Dipodomys ordii | reverse complement strand
CAGCGGGGGACACAGCAAGGGACACAGCGGGGGACACAGCGGGACACAGCGGGGGACACAGCGGGACACAGCGGGGACACAGAGTGTACTCAGCAGTGGACATAGCGGGGGACAAAGTGGGACACCACATGACACAGTGGGACACAGCGGGACACAGCGGGGACACTGCGGGGACACAGCGTGAGAAAGCGGGGGACCCAGCGGGACACAGCGGGACACAGCAGGACCCAGCGGGGAAACAGGGGGGACACAGTGGGACACAGCGGGACACAGCGGGGAACACAGCGAGGACACAGCGGGACCCAGGGCGACACAGCGTCGATACAGCGGGGACACAGCGTTACACAGCGTGGTACACAGCTGTGTACACAACGGGACACAGTGGGAGCACAGCAGGACACAGCGGGACACAGTGGGACGCAGCAGGGACAAAGCTTGAGACACAGCGGGGTACAGAGCGGGAGACAGCGGGGGACACAGCGAGGACACAGCGGTACACAGCGCTGACACTGCGGGGCACACAGTGGTACACAGCGGGGAACACAGCGGGGGACACAGCGGGACACAGAGGGACACAGCGGGGGACACAGGGGGGACACAGCGGGACACAGTGGGGGACACAGCGAGGACACATTGGGATACAGCAGGGACACAGCGGGACGCAGCGGGGGACACAGCAGTACACATCGGGACACAGCGGGACACAGCGAGTGATGCAGAGGGGTACACAGCGGGATAAAGCGGGGAACACAGCGAGGACACAACGGGATCAAGCGGGACACAGCGTCGATACAGCGGGAACACTTCGGGACACAGCGGGGTACACAGCTGGGGACACAGCGGGAAACAGCGGGGGACACAGCTGGGGACACAACGGGACACAGCGGGGGACACAGCGGGACACAGCGGGGAACACAGGGAAGACATAGCGGGACCCAGCGGGACCCAGCGTCGTTACAGCGGGGACTCATCGGGACACAGCGGGGTGTACAGCTGGGTACACAACGGGACACTGCGGGGGACACAGCGAGGACACAGAGGGACACAGCGGGACACAGCGGGGACACTGCGGGAACATAGTGGGACACAGCGGGGTACACAGCGGGACACAGCGCTACACAGCTAGGGACACAGCGGGGACAAAGCGGCAGACAGCGGGGGACACAGCGAGGACACAGCGGGACACAGCGGCGACACAGAGGGGACTCTGCGGGACAAAGCGGGGGACACAGCGGGACACAGCAGGACACAGCGGGGACAACGGAGACAGAGAGGGGCCAAAGAGAGACGCAGCGGTGACACAGCTGGACACAACGTAGTACACAGCAGGACACAGCCGGGCACACAGCGGAGACACAGCAGGGACCAAGCGGGACATAGCGGGACACAGCGGAACACAGCAGGGGACACAGCGGGACACAACAGGGGACCCAGCTAGGACACAGCGGGACACAGCGGGGGACACAGCTGGGGACACAGCGGGACACAGCGGGGAACTCAGCGAGGACACAGCGGGACCCAGCAGGACACAGCGTCGATACAGCAGGGACACAGTGTTACACAGCGTGGTACCCAGCTGTTGACACAACGGGACAGAGTGGGGGCACAGCGAGACACAGCGGGACACAGCAAGGACACAGGGGGACACATTGGTGACACAGCGGGGGACACAGCAGGACACAGCAGCGGACACAGCGGGGGACACAGCAGGGGACACAGCGAGGACACAGCGGAACATAGCGGGGGCACAGAGAGGACACAGCGGGACACAGCGAGACAAAGCGGGACACAGCGTGGACACAGCAGTAGACACAGCGGGACATAGCAGGGGACACAGCTGGGGACACAACGGGACACAGCAGGGGACACAGCGAGGACAGAGCGGGACACAGCGGGACACAGCGGGGACACAGCGTCGATACAGCGGGGACACAGCGAGACCCCGCGGGCAACACAGGAAGGAAACAGCGGGACCCAGTGGGACACAGCGTCGATACAGCGGGACACAACGGGGTACACAGCTGGGGACACAACAGGACACAGGGAGGACACAGCGGTACACAGCGGGACATAGTGGGGGACACAGCGGGACCCAACGGGAGACCCAGCGAGGACACAGTGGGACACAGCGGGGGACACAGGGGGACACAGCGGGTGACACAGCGGGACACAGCGGGGAACACAGCGAGGACACAGCGGGGGACACAGCAGGACACAGCGTCGATACAGCGGGCACACAGCGTTACACAGCGTGGTACACAGCTGTGGACACAACGGGACACAGTGGGGGCACAGCGGGACACAGCGGGACACAGTGGGACACAGCGGGGAAAAAGCGTGAGACACAGCGGGGGACAGAGCTGGAGACAGCGGGGGACACAGCGAGGACACAGCAGGACACAGCGTTGACACAGCGGGGTCTCAGCGGGGGACACAGCGGGAGACAAAGAGGGACACCACGGAACACAGCGGGACACAGCGGGAAACAGCAGTGACCCTGCGGGGACACAGTGGGACACAGCGGGGGACACAGCGGGACACAGAGGGGGACAGAGGGGGACACAGTGGGGGACAGAGCGTGGGACACAGCGAGACACAGCGGGGACAAAGCTGGTCACAGCGGGGTACACAGAGGGACACAGTGGGCACACACTGGGGACACAGCGGGACACAGCAGAGCTCAGCGGGAGACACAGCAGTACACAGCGGGACACAGTGGGACACACCGGGGAGACAGCAGGGACACAGTGGGGGACAAAGCGGGACACAGCGGGTCAGAGCGGGGGACACAGCGGGACACAGCGGGAGACACAGAGGGGTACACAGCGGGACACAGCGGGGAACACAGCGAGGACACAGCGGAACACAGCGGGAAACAGTGTCGATACAGTGGGGACAGAGCGGGTCACAGCAAGGACACAGCGGGACACAGCGGGGACACAGCGAGGACTCAGCGGGGGGCACAGCAGGGGACACAGAGAGACACGGCGGGGACAAAGCTGGACACAGTGGGGTACACAGAGGGACACAGCGCGGGACACAGCGGGGAACAGAGCGAGGACACAGCGGGACCCAGCGGGACACAGCGTCGATACAGCGGGCACACAGCGTTACACAGCGTGGTACTCAGCTGTGGACACAACGGGACACAGTGGCGGCACAGCCGGACACAGCGTGACACAGTGGGACACAGCGGGGACAAAGCGTGAGACACAGCGAGGGACAGAGCGAGAGACAGCGGGGGACACAGACTCAGCGGGGGACAAAGCTTTACACAGTGGGACACAGCGGGGACACAGCAGAGACACAGCGGGGGACACAGCGGGACACAGCGGGGGACACAGGGAGGACACAGCGGTACCCAGCGGGACCCAGCGTCGATACAGCAGGGACACGCGGAACACAGTGGGGTACACAGCTGGGGACACAGCGAGGACACAGCGGGACACAGCGGGACACAGCTGGGACACTGCGGGAACATAGCAGGACACAGCAGGGTACACAGCGGGACACAGCTGGGGACACAGCGATGACACAGCTGGACACAGCGGAACACAGCGTGAGACAAAGCGGGAGACAGCAGGGGGACACAGCGAGGACACAGGGGGAAACAGGGGCGACACAGAGGGAACTCAGCGGGGGGACAC
>NW_012299892.1:0-3647 GCF_000151885.1 Dipodomys ordii | reverse complement strand
TCAGGAGAAGCAGAAGGAGAAGCAGAAGCAGAAAGAGAAGCAAAAGCAGATGGTTGAAGCAGAAGAAACAGAAGAAGCAGAGGCAGTAGTAGAAGAAGCAGAAGATTCAGAAGCAGAAGGAGAAGCAGAAGGAAAAGCAGAAGAACTAGAAGGAGAAGGAGAAGGAGAAACAGGAGTAGAAGCAGAAAGAGAAGCAGAAGAAGGAGCAGTAGAAGGAAAAGCAGCAGGAGAAACAGAAAGAGAAGCAAAAGGAGAAGCAGGAAATGCAGAAACAGGAGAAGAACAAGCAGAAGAAACAGGAGAAGGACAAGAAGCAGAAGCAGAAGGAGAAGCAGAAAGAGAAGGAGGGGAAGCAGAAGAAGCAGAAGCAGGAGAAGCAGAAGCAGAAGAATCCGAAGAAGCAGAAGCAGAACCTGAAGCAGAAGGAGAAGCAGGAGAAGCAGAAGAATCAGAATCTGGAGAAGCAGAACGAGAAGCAGAAGGAGAAGCAGAAGCAGAAAGAGAATCAAAAGCAGAAGGAGAAGCAGAAGAAACAGAAGAAGTAGAAGCAGTAGCAGTTGTAGCAGAAGCAGAAGGAAAAGCAGAAGAACAAGACGGAGAAGGAGAAACAGAAGGAGAAGCAGAAGGAGAAGCAGAAAGAGAAGCAGGTAAAGCAGAAGAAGAAGAAGAAGAAGAAGAAGAAGAAGAAGAAGGAGAAGCAGAAGAAGGAGAAGGAGAAGCTGAAGGAGAAGCAGAAGCAGAAGAAGATGCAGAAGGAGAAGCAGAAGAAGCAGAAGCAGAAGGATAATGCAGGAAAAGCAGAAGAAGCAGAAGCTAAAAGGAGAAGCAAAAGAAGGAGAAGGAGAAGCAGAGGCAGAAGAAGAAGCATAAGGACAAGCACAAGCAGAAGGAGATGCAGAAGGAGAAGCAGGAGAAGCAGAAGAAGCAGAAGCTGAAGGAGAAGCAGAAGTAGGAGAAGGAGAAGGAGGAGAAGCAGAAGCAGAAGGAGAAGCAGAAGCAGAATGAGAAGCAGAAAGAGAAGCAGGAGGAGGACAAGAAGCAGAAGCAGGAGAAGCCGAAAGAGAAGAAGCAGAAACAGAAGCAGAAGGAGAAGCAGAAGCAGAAGGAGAAGCAGCAGAAGAAGTAGAACCAGAAATTCAGACACGAGAAACAGAAGAAGCAGAAGCAGAAGGAGAAGCAAAAAGAGAAGCAGAAGGGGAAGTAGAAAAAACAGGAGAAGAAGCAGAAAAACAAGCAGGAGAAGCAGAAGCAGGAAGAGAAGTAGAAGCAGAAGAAGCAGAAGAAGAAGAAGAAGAAGAAGCAGTAGAAGCATAAGAAGCAGAAGCAGGAGAAGCAGAACCAGAAGAAAAAGAAGAAGCATAAGAAGCAGAAGCAGAGGGAGAAACAGAAGAAGGAGAAGGAGCAGCAGAAGGTGAAGCAGAAGGAGATGCAGAAGCAGAAAGAGAAGCAGAAATAGAAGGAGAAGAAGAAGGAGAAGTTGGAGAATCAGAAGAAGCAGAAGCAGAAAGAGAAGCAGAAGAAGGAGAAGGAGAAGCAGAAGGAGAAGGACAAGCAGGAGAAGCAGAAGAAGCAGAAGCGGGAGAAGCAGAAGAAGAAGAAGGAACAGAAGAAGGAGAAGGAGCAGAAGGAGAAGCAGAAGCAGAAGGAGAATTTGAAAGAGAAGCAGAAGAAGCAGAAGAAGCAGTAGCAGGAGAAGGAGAAGCAGAAGAAACAGAAGAAGCCGAAGAATCAGGAGGAGAACCTGAAGCAGAAGGAGAAGCAGAAGCAGCAGAAGCTGGAAAAGCAGAAGCAGAAGAAACCGAACAAGCAGAAGAAGCAGAAGCAGAACGAGAAGCAGAAGAAGAGGGAGAAAGAGAAGGATTAGGAGTAGGAGGAGCAGAAGCAGAATAAGAAGCAGAAAGAGAAGCAGAAGGAGAAGCAGAAGGAGAAACAGAAGCAGGAGAAGCAGAAGCAGAAGCAGAAAGAAAAGCACAAGAAGGAGGAATTGAAGGAGAAGGAGAATGAGACGGAGAAGCAGAAGGAGAAATAGGAGAAGCAGAAGAAGAAGAAGCAGGAGAAGCAGAAACAGAAGAAACAGAAAAAGCAGAAGAAGCAGAAGAAGAAGCAGTAGGAGAAGCAGAAGAAGAAGAAGGAGAAGGAGAAAGAGAAGGATTAGGAGTAGGAGAAACAGAAGGATAGGCAGAAGCAGAAAGAGAAGGAGAAGGAGAAGCAGGAGAAGCAGAAGAAGCAGAAGCAGGAGAAGCGGAAGCAGAATGAAAAACAGAAGAAGGAGAAATTGAAACAGAAGAAGATGCAAAAAGAGAAGCAGAAGCAGAAGTAGAAGAAGAAGAAGGAGAAGCAGAAGGAGAAGCATAAGGAGAAACAGAAGGAGAAGCAGGAGAAGCAGAAGGAGGAGACGCAGAATCAAAAGAAATAGAAGAAGGATAAGAAGCAGAAGCAGAAAGAGAAGCAGAAACAGAAGGAGAAGCAGAAATAGAAGCAGAAGAAGCTGAAGAAGCAGAAGCAGAACCTGAAGCAGAAGGAGAAGCAGGAGAAGCAGAAGAAGTAGAATCTGGAGAAGAAGGAGAACCAGAAGGAGAAGCAGAAGCAGAAAGAGAAGCAAAAGCAGAAGGAGAAGCAGAAAGAGAAGCAGAAGAAACAGAAGAAGCAGAAGCAGAAGCAGTAGCAGAAGAAGCTGAAGATGCAGAAGCAGATAGAGAAGCAGAAGGAATAGAAGAATAACGACAAGGAGAAACAGAAGGAGAAGAAGAATGAGAAGCAGAAGGAGAAGCAGGAAAAACAGAAGAAGCAGAAACAGACGGAGAAGCAGAAGAAGGAGAAGCAGAAGCAGAAGAAGAAGCAGAAGGAAAAGCACAAGCAGAAGGAGATGCAGAAGGAGTAGCAGGAGAAGCAGAAGAAGCAGAAGCAGAAGAAGAAGAAGAAGAAGAAGGAGAAGAAGCAGAATCAGAAGAAGCAGAAGGAGAAGTAGAAAGAGAAGCCGACGAAGAGAAGCAGAACGAGAAGCAAGAGAAGCAGAAGAAGCACAGCGGGAGAGGCAGAAGAAGAAGAAACAGAAGAAATACAAGGAGCAGAAGAAGAAGGAGTAGCAGAAGCAGAAGGAGAAGCAGAAAGAGAAGGAGGGGAAGCAGAAGAAGCAGAAGCAGGAGAACCAGAAGCATAAGAATCCGAAGAAGCAGAAGCAAAACCTGAAGCAGAAGGAGAAGCAGGAGTAGCAGAAGAAGCAGAATATGGATAAGCAGAATGAGAAGCTGAAAGAGAAGCAGAAGTGGAAAGAGAATCAAAAGGAGAAGGAGAAGCAGAAGAAACAGAAGAAGCAGAAGCAGTAGCAGTTCCAGCAGAAGCAGAAGGAGAAGCAAAAGTAAAAGCAGAAGAACGAGAAGGAGAAGGAGAAACAGAAGGAGAAGCAGAAGGAGAAGCAGAAGAAGAAGTAGGAGAAGCAGAAGGAGAAACAGAAGCAGAAGAAGCAGCAGAAGGAGAAGCAGAAGCAGAAGAAGATGCAGAAGGAGAAGCAGGAGAAGCAGAATAAGCAGAAGCAGAAGGAGAAGGAGAAGTAGGAGAAGGAGAAGGAAGAGCCGCAGAAGCAATAGGAGAAGCAGAAGAAGAAGCAGAATGAGAAGCAGAAAGAGAAGCAGTAGAAGAAGAAGAAG
>NW_012299891.1:0-3647 GCF_000151885.1 Dipodomys ordii | reverse complement strand
GAAGCAGAAGCAGAAGGAGAATCAGAAGGAGAAGCAGAAGCAAGCAGAAGGAGAAGCAGAAGCAGAAGAAGATGCAGAAGGAAAAGCACAAGCAGAAGAAGATGCAGAAGGAGAAGCAGGAGAAGCAGAAGAAGCAGAAGCAGAAGGAGAAGTAGAAGTAGGAGAAGGAGAAGGAAGAGCCGCAGAAGCAATAGGAGAAACAGAAGGAGAAGCAGAAGCAGAATGAGAAGCAGAAAGTGAAGCAGTAGAGGCAGAAGAAGCAGAAGAAGCAGGAAAAGAAGAAGCAGAAGAAAGAGAAGAAGAAGAAGAAGAAGAAGAATCTGAAGCAGAAGGAGAAACAGAAGAAGCACAATCTGAAGCAGAAGCAGAAGAAACAGAAATAGTAGAATAAGCAGAAGCAGAAGCACCAGGAGAAGCAGAAGAAGAAGAAGAAGAAGGAGAAGGCGAAAGAGAAGGATTAGGAGTAGGAGAAGCCAAAGGATAAGCAGAAGCAGAAAGAGACGCAGAAGGAGAAGCAGCAAGACAAGTAGGAGAAGCAGGAGAAGCAGAAGCAGGAGAAGCAGAAGAAACAGAAGACGCAGAAGCAGAATGAGAAGCAGAAGGAGAAATTGAAGCAGAAGCAGAAGCAGAAGGAGAAGCAGAAAGAGAAGCAGAAGAAACAGTAGCAGGAGAAACAGAAGCAGAAGAAACAGAAGAAGCCCAAGAACCAGAAGGAGAACCTGAAGCAGAAGGAGAAGCAGAAGCAGCAGAAGCTGGAAAAGCAGAAGCAGAAGAAGCTGGAAAAGCAGAAGCAGAAGAAACAGAAAAAGCAGAAGAAGCAGAAGCAGAACGAGAAGCAGAAGAAGAAGAAGGAGAAAGAGAAGGATTAGGAGTAGGAGGAGCAGAAGCAGAATAAGAAGCAGAAAGAGAAGAAGAAGTAGAAGCAGAAGGAGAAACAGAAGAAGCAGAAGCAGGAGAAGCAGAAGCAGAAGAAGAATGAGAAGCACAAGAAGGAGAAATTGAAGGAGAAGGAGAATGAGACGGAGAAGCAGAAGGAGAAGTAGGAGAAGCAGAAGAAGAAGCAAGAGAAGCAGAAGCAGAAGAAACAGAAGAAGGAGAAGAGCAGAAGCAGAAGCAGAAGTAGAAGCAGAAGCAGAAGGAGAAGCAGAAGAAGCAGAAGCTGAAGCAGAAGAAGAAGAAACAGAAAAAGCAGAAGAAGCAGAAGAAGCAGCAGGAGAAGCAGAAGAAGGAGAAGGAGAAAGAGAAGGATTAGGCGTAGGAGAAACAGAAGGATAAGCAGAAGCAGAAAGAGAAGGAGAAGGAGAAGCAGGAGAAGCAGAAGGAGCAGAAGCAGGAGAAGCAGAAGCATAATGAAAGGCAGAAGAAGGAGAAATTGAAACAGAAGAAGATGCAGAAGGAGAAGCAGAAGCAGTAGTAGAAGCAGAAGAAGGAGAAGGAGAAGGAGAAGCATAAAGAGAAACCGAAGGAGAAGCAGGAGAAGCAGAAGCAGGAGAAGCAGACTCAGAAGAAATAGAAGAAGGAGAACAAGCAGAAGCAGAAAGAGAAGCAGAAACAGAAGGAGAAGCAGAAATAGAAGCAGAAGAAGACGAAGAAGCAAAAGGAGAACTTGAAGCAGAAGGAGAAGCTGGAGAAGCAGAAGAAGAAGAATCTGGAGAAGAAGAAGGAGAACCAGAAGGAGAAGCAGAAGCAGAAAGAGAAGCAAAAGCAGAAGGAGAAGCAGAAGAAACAGAAGAAGCAGAAGCAGTAGCAGAAGAAGGAGAAGAGCAGAAGCAGAAGGAGAAGCAGAAGGAGAAGCAGAAAGAGAATCAGGAGAAGCAGAAGAAGCAGGAGAAGCAGAAGCAGAAGAAACAGGAGAAGCCGAAGAAGCAGAAGCAGAATCTGAAGCAGAAGGAGAAACAGAAGAAGCACAATCTGAAGCAGAAGAAACAGAAATAGTAGAATAAGCTGAAGCAGAAGCACCAGGAGAAGCAGAAGAAGAAGAAGGAGAAGGCGAAAGAGAAGGATTAGGAATAGGAGAAGCAAAAGGATAAGCAGAAGCAGAAAGAGACGCAGAAGGAGAAGCAGCACGAGAAGTAGGAGAAGCTGGAGAAACAGCAGCAGGAGAAGCAGAAGAAACAGAAGACACAGAAGCAGAATGAGAAGTAGAAGGAGAAATTGAAGCAGAAGCAAAAGGAGAAGCAGAAGGAAAAGGAGAAGCAGAAGAAGGAGAAGGAGAAGGAGAAACTGAAAGAGAAACAGAAAGGGAAGCAGAACGAGAAGTAGGAGAAGCAGTAGCAGGAGAAGCAGAAGCAGAAGGAACAGAAGAAGGAGAAGAAGCAGAAGCAGAAGGAGAAGCAGAAACAGAAGGAAAAGCAGAAAGAGAAGAAGGAGAATCAGAAGAAGCAGCAGCACGAGAAGCAGAAGAAGCAGAAGCCGAAGAAAGAGAAGCAGAATCTGACGCAGAAGGAGAAACAGAAGAAGCACAATCTGAAGCAGAAGCAGAAGAAACAGAAATAGTAGAATAAGCAGAAGCAGAAGCACCAGGACAAGCAGAAGAACAAGAAGGAGAAGGCGAAAGGGAAGGATTAGGAGTAGGAGAAGCAAAAGGATAAGCAGCAGCAGAAAGAGACGCAGAAGGAGAAGCAGCACGAGAAGTAGGAGAAGCAGAAGAAACAGAAGACGCAGAAGCAGAATGAGAATCAGAAGGAGAAATTGAAGCAGAAGCAGAAGGAGAAGCAGAAGCAGAAGGAGAAGCAGAAGGAGAAGGAGAAGGAGAAGCAGAAAAAGAAGCAGAACGAGAAGCAGGAGAAGCAGAAGCAGGAGATGCAGAAACAGAAAAAAACAGAAGAAGGAGAAGAAGCAGAAGCAGAAAGAGAAGCAGAAACAGAAGGAAAAGCAGAAAGAGAAGCAGGAGAAGCAGAAGAAGCAGCAGCAAGAGAAGCAGAAGCAGAAGAAGCAAAAGAAGCAGAAGCAGAACCTGAAGCAGAAGGAGAAGCAGGGGAAGCAGAAGAAGCAGAATCTGGAGAAGCAGAAGGAGAAGCAGAAGCAGAAATAGGAGCAAAAGCAGGAGAGCAGGAGTAAAAGCAGAAGAAACAGAAGAAACAGAGGCAGTAGCAGAAGAAGCAGAAGATGCAGAAGCAGGAGGAGAAGCAGAAGGAAAAGCAGAAGAACGAGAAGGAGAAGGAGAAACAGAAGGAGAAGCGAAAGAGAAGCAGAAGAAGGAGCAGGAGAAGGAAAAGCAGCAGGAGAAGCAGAAAGAGCAGCAGAAGGAGAAGCAGGAGATGCAGAAACAGGAGAAGCAGAAGCAGAAGAAACAGGAGAAGGACAAGAAGCAGAAGCAGAAGGAGAAGCAGAAACAGAAGGAGAAGCAAAAAGAGAAGGAGGGAAGCAGAAGAAGCAGGAGAAGCAGAAGCATAAGAATCCGAAGAAGCAGAAGCAGAACCTGAAGCAGAAGAGAAGCAGAAGAAGCAGATGATGCAGATCTGGAGGAGCAGATGAGAAGCTGATGAGAAGCAGAGCAGATGAGAATCAAAGCAGAAGGATTAGCAGAGAACAGAAGATAGAATCAGTAGCCATTGTAGCAGAAGCAGAGGAGAGCAGAAGGAAAAGCAGAGGATCTAGGATGGAGATGAGATAGAGGAGAAGCAGAGGAGAAGCCGAAAGAGAGC
>NW_012299890.1:0-3648 GCF_000151885.1 Dipodomys ordii | reverse complement strand
ACAGCGGGACACAGCGGGGGACACAGCGAGGACCCAGCGGAACCCAGCGGGACACAGCATCGACACAGCGGGGACACAGCTGGACACAGCAGGGTACACAGCTGGGGACACAACGGGACACAGCAGGGGACACAGCGGGGACTCAGCGGGGGACACAGCGGGGGACAAAGCGGGACACCATGGAACACAGCGGGATACAGCGGCAAAGAGCGGTGACCCTGCGCGGACACAGTGGGACACAGCGGGGGACACAGCGGGACACAGCGGGACACAGCGGGGGACACAGTGGAACACAGTTGGGGACAGAGCGTGGTACACAGGGAGACACAGAGGGGACAAAGCTGGACACAGCGGGGTATACAGAGGGACACAGCAGGAACACAGTGGGGAAACAGCGTGACACAGCAGGACACAGCGGGACACAGCGGGGGACACAGTGGGACACAGCGGGACACAGTGGGGGACACAGCGGAACACAGTTGGGGACAGAGCGTGGGACACAAGGAGACACAGAGGGGACAAAGCTGGACACAGCGGGGAACACAGAGGGACACAGCAGGAATACAGTGGGGAAACAGCGTGACACAGCGGGACACAGCGGGGGACACAGCGGGACACAGCGGGGGACAAAGCAGGACACAGCGGGGGACACAGCGGGGGTCACAGCGGGACACAACGGCGAACACAGCGAGGACCCAGCGGGACACAGCGGGACACAGCGTCGATACAGTGGGGACACAGTGGGACACAGCGGGGTAAACAGCTGGGGACACAAAGGGACACAGTCGGGGACACACCGGGACACAGCGGGACACAGTGGGACACAGCGTGGACAAAGCGTGAGACACAGCGGGGAAAAGAGCGGAAGACAGCGGGGGACACAGCAAGGACACAGCGGGACACAGCGGGGACAAAGCAGGGGACATAGCGTGGGACAGAGCGGGACACAGCGAGGGACACAGGGAGGACACAGCAGGACACAGCGGGGACACAGCAGGGACTCAGCGGGACACAGCGGGACACAGCGGGGACATAGCAGGGACACAGCAGGGACACAGCGGGGGACACAGCTGGACACAACGGGACACAGCGGGGGACACAGCAGGACACAGCGGGGGATACAGCGGGGGTCACAGTGGGAAACAACGGGGAACCAGTGGGACCCAGCGGGACACAGCGTCGATACAGCGGGGACACAGAGTTACACAGCGGGGTACACAGCTGGGGACACAAAGGGACAGAGTGGGGGATACAGCGGGACACAGCGGGACACAGTGGGACACAGCGGGGACAAAACGTGAGACACAGCGTGGGACAGAGCGGGAGACAGCGGGGGACACAGATAGGACACAGCGGGACACAGCGGGGACACAGCAGGGACACAACAGGGGACACAGCGGGACACAGCGGGACACAGCAGGGAACACAGCGAGGACACAGAGGGACCCAGCGGAACACAGCGTCGATACAGCGGGGACACAGCGTTACACAGCGGGTTACACAGCTGGGGACACAAAGGGACACAGTGGGGGACACAGCGGGACACAGCGGGACACAGTGGGACACAGCGGGGACAAAGCATGAGACACAGCGGGGGACAGAGCGGGAGACAGCGGGGGACACAGCGAGGACACAGCGGGACACAGCGGGGACACAGCGGGGACTCAGCGGGGGACACAGCGGGGGACAAAGCGTGAGACACAAAGGGACACAGTGTGACACAGCGGGACACAGCATGGTACACAGCTGGGGACACAACGGGAAACAGCGGGGGATACAGCGGGTCACAGCTGGACACAGCGGGGACAAAGCGGGGGACAGAGCGGGGGACAGAGCGGGACACCACGGAACACAGCGGGACACAGCGGGAAAAAGCGGTTATCCTGCAGGGACACAACGGGGGACACAGCGGGACACAGCGGGGGACACAGCGGAACACAGTGGGGGACAGAGCGTGGGACACAGGGAGACACAGCGGGGACCAACCTGAACACAGCGGGGTACAAAGCGGGACGTAGCGGGGACACAGCGGGTACACAGCGGGACACAGCGGGTCCCAGCAGGGACACAGCGGGACACAGCAGGACACAGCGGGAGACACAGCGGGACACAGCGGAGGACACAGCGAGGACACAGCGGGACACAGCTGGGGACACAGCGAGGACACAGCGGGACATAGCAGGGAAAACAGCGGGACACAATGGGGACACAGCAGTGGACACAGCGGGACATAGCGGGGACACAGCGGGACACAGCGAAGGACACAGCGAGGATACAGCGGGACACAGCGGGGGACACAGCGAGGACACAGAGGGACAGAGCGGGGGAAACAGCGGGACACAATGGGGACACAGCGGGGACACAGCGGGTGACACAGCGGGGGACAAAGCGGGACACCATGGAACACAGCGGGACACAGCGGGAAACAGTGGTGACCCTGCGGGGACACAGCGGGGGACACAGCGGGACACAGCAGGACACAGCGTGGGATACAGCGGAACACAGTGGGGGACAGAGGGTGGGACACAGCGAGACACAGTGGGGACAATGCTGGACACAGTGCTGGACACAGCGGGGTACACAGAGGGACACAGCGGGGACACAGCGGGGAAAGAGCATGACACAACAGGACACAGCGGGACACAGCGGGGGACACAGCGGGACACAGCGGGGGACACAGCGGAGGACAGAGCGGGGGACACAGTGGGACACAAGGGGGAACACAGCGAGGACCCAGCGGGACACAACGTCGATACAGTGGTGATACAGCGGGACACAGCGGGGTAAACAGCTGGGGACACAAAGGGACACAGTGGGGGACACAGCGGGACACAGTGGGACACAGCGTGGACAAAGCGTGAGACACAGCAGGGGACAGAGCGGAAGACAGCGCGGGACACAGGGAGGACACAGCGGGACACAGCGGTGACACAGCGGGGACTCAGCAGAGGACACAGCAGGGGATATAGCGGGACACAGCGGGGGCACAGCTGGACCCAGCAGGGGACATAGCGGGACACAGCGAGAGACACAGCGGGACACAGCGTGGAACAAAGCGGGACACAGCGGGGTACACAGCGGGGGACACAACGGGACACAGCGGAGACACAGAGAAAATCAAAGGGTCACAGCGAGGACAACGTGGTGGACACAGCGGGGGACAGAGCGGGCCACAGCGTGGGACACAGGGAAGACACAGCGGGACAGAGCGGGGACACAGGGGTGACACTGCGGGGACACTGCAGGACACAGCGGGGGACACAGCGGGGACACATCAGGACACAGCGGGGGACACAGTGAGGACACAGCGGGACACAGCGGGCCATAGCGGAAGACAAAGTGGTAGACAGCGGGGGACACAGCAGGACACAGCGGGACATAGTGGGGACACAGAGGGGACTCAGCAGGAGACACAACGGGGGACAAAGCGGGACACCAAGGGACACAGGGGGACACAGCGGGGACACTGCGGGGACACAGCGGGACAAAGCAGGGGACAGCGGGACACAGCGGGCAACACAGCCGGACACAGCGGGAGACAGAGCGGGGGACACAGCGGGACACAGCGGGGACACAGCGGGACAGAGCGGGACACAGCGTGGACAGAGAGGGACAC
This sequence comes from Dipodomys ordii, assembly GCF_000151885.1. Taxonomy (NCBI): domain Eukaryota; kingdom Metazoa; phylum Chordata; class Mammalia; order Rodentia; family Heteromyidae; genus Dipodomys; species Dipodomys ordii. The sequence goes on along the minus strand of NW_012299890.1, from coordinate 32 downwards.
AGCGGGACACAGCGGGACACAGCGGGGGATGA
>NW_012299889.1:0-3648 GCF_000151885.1 Dipodomys ordii | reverse complement strand
GCATAAGGAGAAGCAGTAGAAGCAGAAGAAGCAGAAGCAGGAGAAGCAGGAGAAGCAGAAGATAAAGAATAAGCAAATGAAGCAGAAGCCGAAGCAGTGGGAGAAGCAGAAGAAGGAGAAGGAGAAGGAGCAGCAGAAAGAGAAGCAGAAGCAGAAAGAGAAGCAGATACAAAAGGAGAACAAGAAGGACAAGCAGGAGAATCAGAAGAAGCAGAAGTAGAAGCAGAAAGAGGAGAAGAAGGAGAAGCAGAAGTAGAATCAGAAGAAGCAGAAGAAGAACAAGCAGAAGAAACAGAAGCAAAAGAAACAGAAGAAGGAGAAAAGCAGAAGCAGAAGCAGAAGGAGAAGCAGAAGCAGAAGGAGAAGCAGAAAGAGAAGCATGAGAAGTAGAAGAAGCAGGAGAAGCAGAAGCAGAAGAAACAGGAGAAGCCGAAGAAGCAGAAGCAGAATCTGAAGCAGAAGGAGAAACAGAAGAAGCACAATCTGAAGCAGAAGAAACAGAAATAGTAGAATAAGCAGAAGCAGAAGCAGCAGGAGAAGCAGAAGAAGAAGACGGAGAAGGCGAGAGAGAAGGATTAGGAGTAGGAGAAGCAAAAGGATAAGCAGAAGCAGAAAGAGAAGCAGAAGGACAAGCAGCACGAGAAGTAGGAGAAGCAGGAGAAGCAGAAGCAGGAGAAGCAGAAGAAACAGAACACGCAGAAGCAGAATGAGAAGCAGAAGGAGAAATTGAAGCAGAAGCAGAAGGAGAAGCAGAAGCAGAAGGAGAAGCAGAAGAAGGAGAAGGAGAAGGAGAAGCAGAAAGAGAAGCAGAAAGAGAAGCAGAACGAGAAGCAGGAGAAGCAGAAGCAGGAGAAGCAGAAGCAGAAGAAAAAGAAGAAGGAGAAGAAGCAGAAGCAGAAGGAGAAGCAGAAACAGAAGGAAAAGCAGAAAGAGAAGCAGAAGAAGCAGCAGCAGGAGAAGCAGAAGCAGAAGAGGCCGAAGAAGCAGAAGAAGAACCTGAAGCAGAAGGAGAAGCAGGAGAAGCAGAAGAAGCAGAACCTGGAGAAGCAGAAGGAGAAGCAGAAGGAGAAAGAGAAGCAAAAGCAGAAGGAGAAGCAGAAGAAACAGAAGAAGCAGAGGCAGTAGCAGAAGAAGCAGAAGATGCAGAAGCAGAAGGAGAAGCAGAAGGAAAAGCAGAAGAACGAGAAGGAGAAGGAGAAACAGAAGGAGAAGAAGAAAGAGAAGCAGAAGAAGGAGCAGGAGAAGGAAAAGCAGCAGGAGAAGCAGAAAGAGCAGCAGAAGGAGAAGCAGGAGATGCAGAAACAGGAGAAGCAGAAGCAGAAGAAACAGGAGAAGGACAAGAAGCAGAAGCAGAAGCAGAACCTGAAGCAGAAGGAGAAGCAGGAGAAGCAAAAGAAGCAGTATCTGGAGAAGCAGAATGAGAAGCAGAAGCGGAAAGAGAATCAAAAGCAGAAGGAGAAGCAGAAGAAACAGAAGAACAGAAACAGTAGCAGTTGCAGCAGTAGGAGAAGCAGAAGGAAAAGCAGAAGAACGAGAAGGAGAAGGAAAAACAGAAGGAGAAGCAGAAAGACAATCAGAAGGAGAAGCAGAAGAAGCAGAAGGAGAAGCAGAAGCAGAAGAAGAAACATAAGGACAAGCACAAGCAGAAGGAGATGCAGAAGGAGAAGCAGAAGAAGCAGAAGCAGAAGAAGAAGTAGAAGCAGAGAAGGAGAAAGAAGAGCAGCAGAAGCAATAGGAGAAGCAGAAGGAGAAGCAGAAGCAGAATGAGAAGCAGAAAGAGAAGCAGTAGAAGCAGAAGAAGCAGGAAGAGCAGAAGCAGAAGAAAGAGAAGAAGAAGAAGAAGAAGAAGAAGAAGAAGAAGAAGAAGAAGAAGAAGAAGAAGAAGAAGAAGAAGAAGAAGGAGAAGCATAAGGAGAAGCAGTAGAAGCAGAAGAAGCAGAAGCAGGAGAAGCAGAAGCAGGAGAAGCAGAAGCAGAACAAAAGGAATAAGCATAAGAAGCGGAATCAGAAGAAGAAGCAGTAGGAACAGGAGAAGGAGAAGCAGAAGGAGAATCAGAAGGAGAAGAAGGAGAAGCAGAAGCAGAAGAAGTAGCAGAAGGAGAAGCAGAAGAAGATGCAGAAGGAGAAGCAGGAGAAGCAGAAGAAGCAGAAGCAGAAGGAGAAGCAGAAGTAGGAGAAAAAGGAGGAGACGGAAGGGCAGTAGAAGCAATAGGAGAAGCAGAAGGAGAAGCAGAACCAGAATGAGAAGCAGAAAGAGAAGCAAAAGAAGCAGAAGAAGCAGGAAAAGCAGAAGCAGAAGAAAGAGAAGAAGCAGCAGCAGCAGCAGCAGCAGCAGAAGCAGAAGAAGAAGAAGAAGAAGAAGAAGAGAAGATGATGATGAAGAGAGAGAGAGATGAGAGCATAAAGAGAAGCATAAGGAGAAGCATAAGGAGAAGCAGTAGAAGCAGAGAGCAGGAGAAGCAGAAGCAGAAGAAAAAGAATAAGCAAAGAAGCAGAAACAGAAGCAGTGGGAGAAGCAGAAGAAAGAGAAGGAGAAGGAGCAGAAGAAGGAGAAGTTGAAGCAGAAAGAGAAGCATAAACAGAAGGAGAAGAAGAATGAGAAACAGGAGAATCAGAAGAAGCAGAAGTAGAAGCAGAAAGAGGAGAAGAAGGAGAAGCAGAAGTAGAATCAGAAGAAACAGAAGAAGAAGAAGCAGAAGAAACATGAGCAAAAGAAACAAAAGAAGGAGAAGAGCAGAAGAAGAAGCAGAAGGAGAAACAGAAGCAGAAGGAGAAGCAGAAAGAGAAGCAGGAGAAGCAGAAGAAGCAGGAGAAGCAGAAGCAGAAGAAACAGGAGAAGCCGAAGAAGCAGAAGCAGAATCTGAAGCAGAAGGAGAAACAGAAGAAGCACAATCTGAAGCAGAAGCAGAAGAAACAGAAATAGTAGAATAAGCAGAAGCAGAAGCAGCAGGAGAAGCAGAAGAAGAAGACGGAGAAGGCGAGAGAGAAGGATTAGGAGTAGGAGAAGCAAAAGGATAAGCAGAAGCAGAAAGAGAAGCAGAAGGAAAAGCAGCACGAGAAGTAGGAGAAGCAGGAGAAGCAGAAGCAGGAGAAGCAGAAGAAACAGAACACGCAGAAGCAGAATGAGAAGCAGAAGGAGAAATTGAAGCAGAAGCAGAAGGAGAAGCAGAAGCAGAAGGAGAAGCAGAAGAAGCAGAAAGAGAAGTAGAACGAGAAGCAGGAGAAGCAGAAGCAGGAGAAGCAGAAGCAGAAGAAACAGAAGAAGGAGAAGAAGCAGAAGCAGAAGGAGAAGCAGAAACAGAAGGAAAAGCAGAAAGAGAAGCAGGAGAAGCAGAAGAAGCAGCAGCAGGAGAAGCAGAAGCAGAAGAAGCCGAAGAAGCAGAAGAAGAACCTGAAGCAGAAAGAGAAGCAGAAGAAGCAGAAGCTGGAGAAGCAGAAGGAGAAGCAGAAGCAGAAAGAGAAACAAAAGCAGAAGGAGAAGCAGAAGAAACAGAAGAAGCAGAGGCATTAGCAGAAGATGCAGAAGCAGAAGGAGAAGCAGAAGCAAAAGCAGAAGAACGAGAAGGAGAAGGAGAAACAGAAGGAGAAGAAGAAAGAGAAGCAGAAGAAGGAGCAGGAGAAGGAAAAGCAGCAGGAGAAGCAGAAATG
>NW_012299888.1:0-3649 GCF_000151885.1 Dipodomys ordii | reverse complement strand
TGTCCCCCGCTGTGTCCCCCGCTGTGACCCGCTGTGTCCCGCTGTGTCCCCCGCTGTGTCCCCACTGTGTGCCCCCTGTGTCCCACTGTGTACCCCACTGTGTCCAGCTGTGTTCCCGCTGTGTCCCGCTGTGACCCGCTGTGTTCCCAGCTGTGTCCCGCTGTGTACCCCTCTGTGTCCCCCTCTGTGTCCCGCTGTGTTCCCCGCTGTGTCCCGCTGTGTCCCGCTGTGTCACCCGCTGTGTCCCTGCTGTGTCCCCGCTGTGTCCTGCTGTATACTGCTGTGTCCCCCGCTGAGTCCCGCTGTGTCCCCGCTGTGTCCCGCTGTGTTCCCCATGTGTCCCCCGCTGTGTCCCACCGTGTCCCACTGTGTCCCCCACTGTTTCCCCCGCTGTGTTTGGCTGTGTCCCCCGCTGTGTGCCGCTGTGTCCCGCTATGTCCCCCGCTTTGTCCTGCTGTGTCCCCGCAGTGTCCCCGCTGTGTCCCGCTGTGTCACACTGTGTCCCGTGGTGTCCCACTTTGTCCCCCGCTGTTTCCCCCGCTGTTTCCCCCGCTGTGTCCTCCGCTGAGTCCCCTCTGTATCGACGCTGTGTCCCGCTGTGTCCTCGCTGTGTTCCCCGCTGTGTCCCGCTGTGTCCCCTGCTGTGTCCCCCGCTGTGTCCTCGCTGTGTCCCCCGCTGTGTCCTGCTGTGTCCTCGCTGGGTCCCCCGCTGTGTCCCGCTTTGTCCCCCACTGTGTCCTGCTGTGTCCGACTGTGTCCCGCTCTGTCCCCACTGTGTCCCGCTGTGTTCCGCTGTGTCCGCACTGTGTGCCCGCTGTGTCCCGCTGTGTACCCCGCTCTGTCCAGCTGTGTCACCGAGGTTTCCCGCTGTGGCCCTACTCTGTCTCCGCTCTGTCCCCTGCTTTGTTCCGCTGTGTCCCGCTGTGTCCCCTGCTTTGTCCTACTGTGTCCCCACAGTGTCCCGCTGTGTCCCGCTGTGTCTCACTGTGTCCCGTGGTGTCCCTCTTTGTCCCCTGTTGTGTCCCCCACTGAGTCCCCTCTGTGTGGCCGCTTTGTCCTGCTGTGTGCTCGCTGTGTCCCCCGCTGTCTCCCGCTTTGTCCCCCGCTGAGTTCCACTGTATCCCGCTGCGTCCTCGCTGTGTCCCCCGCTGTGTCCCGCTGTGTCCCTGCTATGTCCCCAGCTGTGTTCCGCTGTGTACCGCTCTGTACCCCGCTGTGTCTCGCTATGTTCCCGCAGTGTCCCGCTGTGTCCCACTGTGTCCCGCTGTGTCCTTGCTGTGTCCCCCGCTGTGTCCTGTTGTGTCCCCTGCTGTGTACCTCGCTGTGTCCCGCTGTGTCCCCGCTGTATCAAGGCTGGGTCCCGCTGGGTCCCGCTGTGTCCTCCCTGTGTCCCCCGCTGTGTCCCGCTGTGTCCGCCATTGTGTCCCGCTGTGTCTACTGCTTTGTCCCCACTGTGTCCCGCTGTGTCCTGCTGTGTCCTCACTGTGTCCCACGCTGTTTTCCGCTGTGGCCTCGCTTTTTTCCCCGCTGTGTCCCGCTGTGTACCCCACTTTGTCCCCCGCTGTGTCTCGCTGTGTCCCCCGCTGTGTCCATGCTCTTTCCCCTCTGTGTCCCGCTGTTTCCCGCTGTGTACTGCTGTGTGCCCCGCTGAGTCCCGCTGTTTCCCAATGTGTCCTCGCTCTGTCCCCCGCTGTGTACCTCTGTGTCCTTCCTGTGTCCCACGCTGTGTCCCGCTGTGTCCCCGCTGTGTCCCCCGCTATGTCCCGCTTTGTCCCCCGCTGTGTCCTGCTCTGTCCTTGCTGTGTCCCCCACTGTGTGCCGCTGTGTCCTCGCTGTTTCCCCACTGTGTCCCTGCTGTGTGCCTCTGTGAACCCCGCTGTGTCCAGCTTTGTACCCGCTGTGTCTCGCTGTGTCCCAGGCTCTGTCCCACACTGTGTCCCGCAGTGTCCCCCGTTGTGTCCCACTGTGTCCCCCGCTGTGTCCCGCTGTGTCCCCCGCTGAGTCCCCGTTGTGTCACCTCTGTGTCCCGCTGTGTCCTCGCTGTGTCCCCTGCTTTCTCCCTCTCTGTCCCCCGCTGTGTCTCACGCTTTGTCCCTGTTGGGTCCCACTGTGTCCCGCTGTGTCTGGCTGTGCCCCCACTGTGTCCCGTTGTGTCCAAAGCTGTGTACCACGCTGTGTAACGCTGTGTCCCCGCTGTATCGACGCTGTGTCCCGCTGTGTCCTCGCTGTGTTCCCCACTGTGTCCCGCTGTGTCCCCCGCTGTGTCCCCCGCTGTGTCCTCGCTGTGTCCCATGCTGTGTCCCGCTGTGTCCAGCTGTGTCCCGCTCTGTCCCCGCTGTGTCCCGCTGTGTCCCACTTTGTCCCTGCTGTGTCCCGTTGTGTTCCCGCTGTGTCCCCGCTGTGTGCCCGCTGTGTCCCTCTGTGTACCCCGCTGTGTCCCGCTGTGTCCCGCTGTGTCACACTGTGTTCCGTGTTGTCCCGCTTTGTCCCCCGCTGTGACCTCGCTTTGTTTCCCGATGTGTCCCGCTGTGTACCACTCTGTGACCCCGCTGTGTCCCGCTCTGTACCCGCTGTGTCCCGCTATGTTCCCGCAGTGTCCCCGCTGTGTCCCGCTGTGTCCTCGCTGTGTCCACCGCTGTGTCCCATTGTGTCCTCAGCTGTGTACCCCGCTGTGTCCCGCTGTGTCCCCTCTGTATCGACGCTGTGTCCTGCTGGGTCCCGCTGTGTTCTCGATGTGTTCCTTGTTGTGTCCCGCTGTGTCCCCCGCTGTGTCCCTCGCTGTGTCCCTGCTGTGTCCCTGCTGTGTCCCCGCTGTGTCCCGCTGTGTCCCGCTTTGTCCTCGCTGTGTCCCAAGCTGTGTACCGCTGTGCCCCCACTGTGTCCCGTTGTGTCCACAGTGTGTACCACGCTATGTAACGCTGCCTCCCCGCTGTATCGACGCTGTGTCCCGTTTTGTCCCACTGTGTCCTCGCTGTGTTCCCCACTGTGTCTCGCTGTGTCCCCCGCTGTGTCCCCCGCTGTGTCCTCGCTGTGTCCCCTGTTGTGTCCCGCTGTGTCCTCACTGGGTAGCCCACTGTGTCCCGCTGTGTCCCCCGATGTCCCCCGCTGTGTCCCGCTGTGTCCCGCTGTGTCCCCCGCTTTATCTTGCTGTGTCCCGCAGTGTCCCCGCTGTGTCCCGCTGTGTAACACTGTGTCCCGTGGTGTCGCATTTTGTCCCACGCTGTGTCCCCAGCTGCGTCCCCTCTGTGTCGCCGCTGTGTCCCCTCTCTGTCCTCTGCTGTCCCCCGCTGTGTCCCCCGCTGTGTCCCCCACTGTGACCCGCTGTGTCCCGCTGTGTCCCCCGCTGTGTCCCCACTGTGTGCCCCCTGTGTCCCACTGTGTACCCCGGTGTGTCCATCTGTGTTCCCGCTGTGTCCCGCTGTGACCCCCTGTGTTCCCCGCTGTGTCCCGCTGTGTCCCCCGCTGTGTCCCTGCTGTGTCCCCGCTGTGTCCTGCTGTATACTGCTGTGTCCCCCGTTGAGTCCTGCTGTGTCCCCGCTCTGTCCCGCTGTGTTCCCCATGTGTCCCCCACTGTGTCCCACTGTGTCCCCCACTGTTTCCCCCGCTGTGTCCGGCTGTGTCCCCCGCTGTGTCCCGCTGTGTCCACTGC
>NW_012299887.1:0-3649 GCF_000151885.1 Dipodomys ordii | reverse complement strand
TCATCCCCGCTGTGTCCCACTGTGTCCCGCTGTGTCCCCCACTGTGTCCCTTTGTGACCCCAGCTGTGTACCCCGCTGTGTCCCCGCTGTGTCCCGCTGTGTCCCCCGCTGTGTCCTCTCTGTGTCCCATGCTGTGTCCCCCGATGTGTCCCTTTGTGTCCCAGCTGTGTACCCCACTGTGTCCCACTGTGTCCCGCTGTGTCGCACTGTGTCCCCCACTGTGTTTCTTTTTGTCCCCAGCTGTGTACCCCGCTGTGCCCCGTTGTGTCCCTGCTGTATCGACGCTGTGTCCCGCTGGGTCCCTCTGTGTCCTCGCTGTGTTCCCAGTTGTGTCCCGTTCTGTCCCGTGCTGTGTCCCCCGCTGTGTCCTGCTGTGTCCCCTGCTGTGTCCCGTTGTGTCCCGCTCTGTCCCCCACTGTGTCCCGCTGTGTCTGCTGCGGTGTCCCTGCTGTGTCCCGCTGTGTCCCGTTGTGTCCCGCTGTGTCTCCCACTATGGCCCTGCTGTGTCCCTGCTGTGTTCCTGCTGTGTGAAGCTGTGTCCCGCTGTGTCCTCGCTGTGTCCCACGCTCTGTTCCGCTGTGTCCTCGCTGTGTCCCCCGATGTGTCCCTTTGTGTCCCCAGCTGTGTACCCCGCTGAGTCCCGCTGTGTCCCCACTGTATCGACGCTGTGTCCCGCTGTGTCCCGCTGTGTCCTCGCTGTGTCCCCCGCTGTGTCTAGCTGTGTACCCCTCTATGTCCTGCTCTGTGTCCCGCTGTGTCCCACGCTGTGTCCCGCTGGGTCCCAATGTGTACCGCTGTGTACTGTTGTGTCCCCCGCTGAGTCCTGCTGTGTCCCCGCTGTGTCCCACTGTGTCCCGCTGTGTCCCACGCTGTGTCCCGCTGTGTCTGCTGCAGTGTCCCTGCTGTGTCCCGCTGTGTTCCGCTGTGTCCCGCTGTGTAGCGCTGTGTCCTCGCTGTGTCCCGCTGTGTCCTCGCTGTTTTCCACGCTGTGTCCCGCTGTGTACCCCTCTATGTCCCCCTCTGTTTCCCGCTGTGTTCCTGCTGTGTCCTGGTTGTGTCCCGCTGTTTACCTGCTATGCCCCGCTGTGTCCTCGTTGTGTCCCCCGCTGTATCCCGCTGTGTCCTTGCTGTGTCCCCCTCTGTGTCCCTCTGTGTCCACCGCTGTGTTCCTGGTGTGTCACTGCTGTGTCCCGCTGTTCCCCGCTGTGTCCTCACTTGCCCCCTGTTGTGTCCCGCTGTGTCCCCCACTGTGTCCCACGCTGTGTCCCGCTGTGTCCCCGTTGTCCCCCGGTGTGTCCCCGCTGTCCCCTGCTTTGTCTCCAGCTGTGTTCTGCTGTGTCCCGCTGTGTCCCTGCTGTGTTCCACTGTGTCCCCGTTGTGTCCGGCTGTATCCCCCGCTGTGTCCCCCGCTGTGGCCCGCTGTGGCCCTCTGAGTCACCGCTGTGTCCCTCTGTGTCCACTGCTGTGTCCCTGTTGTGTCCCGCTGTTTCCCCCGCTATGTCCCGCTGTGTCCTCGCTGTGTCCCCCGCTGTGTCCCGATGTGTCCCCCGTTGTGTCCCGCTGTGTCTCGCTGTGTCCCTGCTGGGAACCGCTGTGTCCCGCTGTGTCCCTGCTGTGTCCCCGCTGAGTCCCGATGTGTCTCGCGCTGAGTCCAGCTAGGTCCCCGCTGTGTCTCACTGTGTCCCATGCTCTGTCCCCCACTGAGTTCCTCTGGGTCCCCCGCTGTGTCATACTGTGTCCCCCTCTGTGTCCTGCTGTGTCACCGCAGGGTCACCGCTGTTTCCCGCTGTGTCACGATGTATTCAGATGTGTTCCGCTCTGTCCCCCGCTATGTCCCCCGCTTTGTCCCCGCTGTGTCCCCTGCTGTTTCCCGTTGTGTCCCCAGCTCTGTACCAAGCGGTGTCCCGCTGTGTCACACTGTGTCCCTTGGTGTCCCGCTTTGTCTCCCGCTGTTTCCACCACTGAGTCCTTGATGTGTCCCTGCTGTGTCCCGCTGTGTCCTCGCTGTGTCCCCCGCTGTCTGCTGCTCTGTCCCCTGCTGTGTCTCATGCTTTGTCCCCGCTGTGTCACACTGTGTCCCGCTGTGTCCCGCTGTGTCCCCCACTGTGTCCCTTTGTGTCCCCAGCTGTGTACCCCGCTGTGTCCCACGCTGTGTCCCGCTGTGTCCCCCGCTGTGTCCTCTCTGTGTCCCATGCTGTGTCCCCCGATGTGTCCCTTTGTGTCCCCAGCTGTGTACCCCGCTGTGTCCCGCTGTGTCCTCGCTGTATCGACGCTGTGTCCCGCTGGGTCCTGCTGTGTCCTCGGTGTGTTCCCCGCTGTTTCCTGTTGTGTACCCCACTGTGTCCCCCTCTGTGTCCCGCTGTGTCCCCCGCTGTGTCCCGCTGTGTCCCGCTGTATCCCGCTGTGTACTGCTGTGTCTGCCACTAAGTCCCGCTGTGTCCCCGCTGTGTCCCGCTGTGTCCCACCTGTGTCCCCCGCTGTGTCTGGCTGTGTCCTGCTGTGTCACCAGCTGTGTCCCCTGCTGTGTCCCGCGGTGTCCCCCGCTGTGTCCTGCTGTGTCCACTGATGTGTCCCTGTTGTTTCCCGCTGTTTCCCCCGCTATGTCCCGCTGTATCCTCGCTGTGTACCCCACTCTGTCCCCCTCTCTGTCCCCCGCTGAGTCCCTGTTTGTCCCCCGCTGTGTCCCCCGCTGTGTCCCTCAGTGTCCCCGCTCTTCCCCCTTGTCACCAGGTGTGTCCCACACTGTCCCCCGCTCTGTCCCCCGCTGTGTTCTGCTGTGTCCCCGCTGTCCCCTGCTGTGTCCCGCTGTGTCTCCGATGTTTCCCCGCTGTGTCCCGCTGTTTATTGCTGTGTCCCCTGCTTTGTCCTCCGCTGTGTCCCGCTGTATTCAGCTGTGGCCCCGGCTGTGTCCTCACTGTGTCCCCCGCTATGTCCCGCTGTGTCCCCACTGTGTCCCGCTGTTCCCGCTGTGTCCCCCGCTGTGTCCCGGTGTGTCCCTGCTGTGTCCCCCGCTGTGTCCCACTGTGTCCCACTGTGTCCCCGCTGTGTCCCCGTTGTGTCACCATTGTGTCCCCCGCTGTGTCCCGCTGTTTCCCTTGCTGTGTCCCCTGCTGTGTCCCCCACTGTGTGGGCTGTGTCCCCCGCTGTGTCCCCCGCTGTGTCCCGCTGTGTCCCGGCTGTGTCCCGCTGTGTCCCACTGTGTCCCCCGCTGTGTCCCGCTGTGTCCCTGCTGTGTCTCCGATGTGTCCTGCTATGTCTACTGCTGTGTCCTTGCTGTGTCTGCTGCTGTGTCCCTGCTGTGCCTCGCTGTCTCCCGCTGTGTGTCCCGCTGTGTATACTGCTGTGTCCCTGCTGTGTCCCGCTGTGTCCCGCAGTGTCCCGCTGTGTCCTCGCTGTGTCCCACGCTGTGTTCCGCTTTGTCCTCGCTGTGTCCCCCGAATAGTCCCTTTGTGTCCCCAGCTGTGTAACCCGCTGTGTCCCGCTGTGTCCCCGCTGTATCGACGCTGTGTCCCGCTGGGTCCCGCTGGGTCCTCGCTGTGTGCCCCGCTGTGTCCCGCTTTGTACCCCTCTGTGTCCCCCGCTGTGTCCCCCTGTGTCCTTAAGCTGTTTCCCGCTGTGTCCTGCTGTGTCCCCCGCTGTGTCCCTGCTG